>NW_010129494.1:0-26128 GCF_000699245.1 Pterocles gutturalis | reverse complement strand
AGGTTTAATTCTAAGGAGGCCTTAGCTTTCCTAGTTGCCTCCCTACACTCTCTGACAACATTCTTATATTCCTCCCAAGTGGCCAGCCCCTCCTTCCATGAGCTGTAGATTCTCCTTTTGCCCTTGAGTTTGCCCAGCAGATCCCTGTTTAACCATGCACGTCTCCTGGCACTCTTTCTCGACTTCCTACCCGTTGGGATGCTCTGATCTTGAGCTTCAGAGAAGCAGTCCTTGAACGCTAACCAACTACCTTGGGCCCCTTTACCTTCAAGTACCCTGTCCCGCCAGATTTCCCCTAGCAATTGCTTGAAAAGGCCGAAGTTGGCCCTACTGAAGTCCAGTGTTGCAATTCTGCTCGGTATTCTGTTACGGCCACATGAGATCCTGAACTCCACCACCTCATGGTCACTGCAACCAAGGCTGCCCTCAACCTTCACCACTTCAACCAGACCCTCCTTATTCATGAGAATAAGATCTAGCAGCGCTCCTCTCCTAGTCGGCTTGTCCACCATTTGCATCAGGAAGTTATCATCAATGCACTGGAGAAACCTCCTGGACTGCAGATTTTGTTTTGTCTCTGTAAACCTTGCATCTTTTGAGCTCTAGCTCAGACAGGCATAACTTCTTCCGAATTTCCTGTTTCCCCTTAACTGATGGCTATATTCTCTCTGTGTTTCTTTTTTTATTCCTGGTCTTTCTCTCAACTAGAGTCTAAGTTACCCATGTTTTTATGGGTAAGGCAGAAAAGCCCAGATAAGTTCCTGTATTTCTGTCTTTTCTTTCATGAGAACTCAAAAGAATCTTACAAAACAGGGATGTGAGGGACCACAAGAAGGGGTCTTGTGTTTTAGCACATAGCTCATAGCCCATTTTGAATCAATCTGCAGTGTAAGTAAAAGGTGAGTGAGGAATGCAACTCTTCTGTGGGTGCTTTTGGAAGTGTATGGGGCCACACTGTGTTTGCCTGAGAAGTTTTTAGGAAGCCATAAAAAGTCAGAAATTCCTGAGTCTAGTCTATCATTTCTTCATGATAGGATAATCTGGCTTTGAGTTACGGGTAATACAAATAATAACAGATATTTGCCAACCTGCTCTAAAAGATCTCAGAAGATGAACATCCCACAGCCTCTTCCTTGGCACCCTACTTCAGCACATTCATATTCTTCCACCTTTGAAAGTCTTTTCCAAATTTCAAGGTATTCCCTCAACCTCTTTTATGACACTGAAGACTACCCCGTCTCAAGCAGTTTGTTAGCTTCACTTCAGACTAAACTGATCTGTTTCTTTCAGGCACTTTGCATCAGACACATTCTCTGCCATCATTTGCACTAAGCGTACTGTGTTTCCCTGGACTCTCACCACTGGGTACCTGTCTTCTCTGAGATGGAGTGCCCAAGTAGGATGTCTTATTCCAGCTATAGGCTTGCCAGTGCTGAGTAGTGCTAAACTATTACCTCACTTGGCTTGCTGGTTATACTCCAGGTTACTCTAGTATCATGAATAAACTCATGAATATGAATTAGTTTTTGTAACCCACCTCCTCGGGATGTTGTTGCAGGCATAAACTCCAAGGTGTAAAGGTTAATGTTTTCTTCATTTGGTAATTAAAAAATGCATGTTTTTTAGTACTGGAATTTAACTGATAACACATGCTGCCCTACTTTTCATTTAAAATTTGATGCTCAGTGGTAACAATAGCTAGTTCCTAATTAATGATTTTATTTGCATAGCTTAAAATGCTGTGTGAAAAACACATATCCATTATCATTCCTATTTTGCAGAATTCACCTTTGTTTATTTCATGTTTTATTCGCTGAGGGACAAAGATTGATTCAGCGGATTCTTCATAATACGTTACTACAAGGTTTGCAGCTAGAACCATCATTTCCTTAATCAATCTACTTGACCATAATGCTTTAAAAATACTTTCACTAGCCTTTCTATTACAGAAATAATTATTTAACAAGGGGGTTAAAAAAGCAGCTCATCATGCTGTACTGCATCAACTAACTGAGAGACACAAAAGCTGCTTTTTTTCCCAATAGTTTTAATCAACTTTCCCACTACAGGAAGGCTCCCTGCCAACCTGAGAAGCACCAGCCTGCTCCGTTCCCCACCCTTGCCCTACCACCACATCTCTAGATCAGTTTTCATGATGCTGATTCTCAGATCCAGCTGAAGGTCTCTTTGTGCCATAGGCAAAATGAAATGTCTCCATCCCAAGGATGAGAACAGTAATATTTCTTTCACCTTTGCTCTTGATGTGGCAAAGTTCAGTTGTGCCAGTGAGCATACAGCTGGGAGAGATTCCAGCCTCTGCCCCTGGCTCCCCAACCCCAAGCCCTGTAGGGGTGCAAGGCACACTTCACCCCAGCCCCTCATATGCAGGAGGGAGCAAACATGTAATGCATACAGCTAATGTCACAGACAAGCAAACTGTTTAGTTTTATAAAAACATGTCTAATAATTCATGAAGTGTTACAGGAAAGATGTATGAAATCCTAGGAACATTCCTTAAAATGACCATACCATTGGTTTTTTTTAGGTATGATCACTCTGTAAATTTTTTCTCTTTAATTTTACGAAACTGATGCTCCATATTTGCCACAGCCACTACTGCTGATGCGAAAGTGTATCTCACCTTTACCTATTTAGGAAGACTCTATTAATCCTAATGTACAGCCATCTTTGGCAAATTTCAGTCTCTAGAATGTTAGCATACAAAAAGTCGTTTTATACAGTAAGGACTCCTTCGTGTTTATCAGTAACAAAAAGATCTGTTATTTGTGGTATTCAAAAATGACTTTTCAGTTGCTGCAGTTTGATCAAAGACCCTAATCCACAGATCCTTATGTTTTTATTAAAATGTAGCATGTTGCTGTAGAGATTAAAAACCAGTGGTGAAGGTCAAGCAATCATTATTTCAGCAGCTGCAAGTTCCAAAGGAGTGTGCAACCCTTTCAAATATTTGAACTTTAAAAGCTTTTATTGTGTAGCAGATTTAAATATTACTAACAACAGATTTGGATTTAAAGGCCTTTTCATCACCTTTCATATTTCTTTTAGAAATGGTTCACCTGCTTCCAAAGCAAGTGGCCCAAAGGTTAAAAAAATAAGATCCATTAATCAGTTAATTATTGCTCCAATTCTACTATTTCTCATCATTTACATGTGTATGTAGATGTGTATACACTACAGATAGATAGATAAGATAAATCTGCTTTCTAACCAGAGAGTTAGCTCTAGCCCAAATACGCTGGTGTCCGTTGTGTTTCCTACGGTGAGATTGGTGGCCATTTGGATCAGGTGCTGTGTGCGCATGGTCAGTTTCCTGTGATACAACTAAAGTCATCAAACCAAACTCAATCCCCGTGTAAACTCATTCAGTGGGATCAGCAGTCAGGGTATATGGAATTGTGCTCATTTGGTCTCACAACTGGAAAACTTCAGGGGCAGACCTATGTCTGGTATTAATTGGTAGATCACTGCTTGGGTTTTTAGAAAAGCGTTACTCTGTTTTCTATGCTAAAATGAAACCAATATATATTCTAAAACTTAGAAATGTGGATACTACTTTTTCCCCCAACAAAAGTGTTTTTAAAGATAGGACTGTATCAACATTCTTTTAAACTACATTACACATGCTAGGAAAATGACCCTTTAATTCAGTTTATCAGAGGTGGAAAATTAAATATATTGTGTTTGCCATGCACAGCCCCCCAGTTTCCTCCTGGGATTACTGAAAATGGCATCAGGTGTCACGTCTGACCCAGCTACTCAGCAGTCTTGAAAACGAAGTACATAACTACCATGGTGCAGCAGCTATCATTTCCCAGATCCAGGTCTGGCATTTAGGTTATCTTAATAGCTATTGTTTAGCAGACAACAAAAGGGATCACCTTTTACTTCACAAGATATTCCCCCAAAACACCCTCAGAAGTAATGTTAAAGAACAGGTGCAAACAAACAGAAAAGGAGCCCTCCCACTATTGTAATAAGGAAACAGAGACATCGCAGCTACCCTTAGAGCTTGCGTATTTATTGAACAAATCCTGCTAAAATAGCTAAAATACATTGGGTACTTTTAGTGCATTATTAAAGATCACATTGTTACAAGAGCCTGCGTTTTCAGCAGTACACAACTGCAACTATACATAAATGCCACAACTGCTGAATATTACTTCTTGCTCTATATACAGCACAGTAGACTTATCTAATCTATTGAAAGGTAAATGTACAAGAAAAGGGGTACAGAAGGTGGGAAAAGGAAGGATATCTAGGAAGTGCAGTGCATGCATTGGTATTTAACAGTCAGAAGCTAAAACAGTTCAGAACAAGGCCTGCCCTGTGAAAGGAAGAGCTAAAACAGAGTTATATAAAAAATTAAGGTGGGCTTTCAGACTGTGTCTAACACAACAACACTCCACGAGTAGATGATACTGTTTAGTTTTGTGTTTTGTGTTGGTTTGTATTGATAGTAGTCTGGGAGCAAGAACAAAAATGTAAAGTCCACATGTTGACAGTACTGTGGAAATATACTCTTCCCCTTTAGGACTTCTCCTCCCAGAAATTTGCTGTGTTTTTCTTACAATATCCCCTATTTTATGGATTTGAAGAGGACATTAAAATTTGTCCCTTCTTTAAAAAAAGGCTTTAAAAAAAAAGACAAAAATCAAAAGAGATTTTGAGAGGTTGGTGGAAAATTATTGCTCGTCTTTCTCCATTAGGCGGATAGGAGTCAGAAAGGAGATTTTACATAACTTACAGTTTTGTGATTGCTCCCACTATAACTGCATGTTTATGAGTGGACCCTGATAGGGAATCAGTTCCTCACTTGTACACTATAAGTAGTTACTCACCTACAGCACTGAATAAGAAAGCCACACTGAAGACACAAGTAAACAAGTCAGTCCAGTCTAAAGAACAACATTCAGAAAAACAAAGTACCAACACCTTCTCAGAACATGGAAATAAAAAATAACTCCATCAGAGCTACCTTGCCAAGGAGCATATTTAAAGTCCAAAATAGCACCATTCATCAGTGTCTCAAATCCCGTGGCAGCATCACAATCACTTACCACAAGGAAACCATGAGTTTCATACTACTTCTATACATCAAAAGAGTACATGGATAAAATATAGAGATATACAGACAATCGAAGAAAATAAACTACTAGGCTTGTTACATCTAAATGGAAAAAAAAAAGGGGGACTCTCAGCCTCTGCAAGAAGCAGTTTGGGATGATGGAAATGGAGAGAGCTGTTTACCAGTTGCATGTGAGCAGTGGAGTTTGAGTAGTGGAAGACATTGCTGTGGTAGAACCAGGCCTGAGGGCCCACCTGTAATGTTTGTAAACATGGATTCACAGTGTGAAATTCTGAGAGCTTTCGCTTGAGTCAGAATGTTAAAAACTATTTTTTATGGTACACATTTGTCCACTGTTATTCTCTAAAGCAAGGCTCAGAGTCCCATAGTTTCTTCTTACACTTGATGATTTACACAGAAACAATTCCCGATATATGACACCATGACCTCATCAAACCCATACACCATATGTAATACAAATGGAAAAATTACGTTTAAAAAGAGTAGAGGTAATTGATTTTGGTGAAATGGTGTCCACAGACGTTTACTGGAACGAGGCATGCCTCTTCTGCCTCACTTTTCTTCTTGCGATTTACTTCCTTCGAGATGGGAAGACTTCCCTGCAGAGAGGAAAAAATGCCATTAGCTGTGCTTTGTGAAGTCTGTTCAGTGGAGTCCTCCCTTTTCCTATCCTAACGTTTCCATAGTTCCCTAGCTATAATTCAGAAGTAAACATCTACTAAACATGGCTGAATCAACTATAAACATTGATGCCACAGAGAGCAAAGGACTGTTTAAAAACCAGGCAACCCTCGAGCATCTGAGGAAAACTCTTCAGTTGAGGATGAATGAGTCTGTCCCAGCAGCCAAAATACAAAGGAGTTGAGCGAACAACTGTCCTCCACTGCTGAACTGGGAGTCTGGACATTTGTTGCAGCTGGGGAGACCCCAACCATCCCAGCAAAGTTATTGTTCTCATTACTGACAAATCAAGCCATTTCTGTGCCCTTCATAAAAGCTGGGACAGCTCAGGTCTGACACTGCGCCTGCAGGTGTTGTGTGTGCAGCAGTTCTGGCACACAAATATGTCTGAAAACAGGCAATTACCTGTTTTGCATATGTGAAACACAGAAGGCAGACATAGTGTCTCAGCGTCATAAATGCAAAACTCATGGCCACAAATCGACTGATGGCACCAAGACCTTGTGAAAATATAACTCAGTATGAACTTGGGTAACCAAAAAGCTAATGTATATGGTATTATCTACCAATAAAGTGATTTGTTTGTTTGCTCTTTTAAACCCCAGGCTCCATTCTGTGGCTCCACTTGGCCTCCAGCGTAAAAGTGCATCTTAGTTATGAAAGATCATCTTACTTTTAAGAGAACCATTTGCAGGTTAGACCTCTGATCTTTTAACATCTTACAGCTTAATCAGTTAGCATATGCTAGTAAGTGACTTTCCTATAGTATTTCATTGAAAAGAGTACTCTACAGACACTGTAGTGTGTTGCTTCTCTCTGGACAAGTAAGGAGATGGTGTGCCATATCAGCCAGCTGCCTCAGATAGGTTTTTGTTAACCATACTTAACCATTCACTGGCTGAAATCCATGCCTATTCAGCAAAGCATTTAAATATAGGTCTCAGTTTAAGCCTCAGAAGGAAGCCTAAAGGCAAAGCACATGCTTAAAGTACTTTGCTGTTGATACGTCACTATAGGATCTTAAACAAAAATAATTCATTTAGCTAGCAATATATTGTAAGTTATGGAAAAAAAATCTGTGGGTTTTGTGTTTAAGAGATCAGACGTAAAGGATTTTTTATTTTACAATTGCTTTTATCGCTTAGAACATGTTTGTTTAAGAAATTGAAGTTATCTTCTCCAAGTTCAATTTTTCTGATGTGAGAGCTGTGAATTTCTGAATTAAGAATTAAACACACAGCACTGTCTCACAACTACCAAGAAAGTGCAATTTTCAGCAATTTTCCTTTCGTGGCTCTTCAAAGCCATAATTTTCACTAGAATGTCCATATTTGATACATTTTCTTGTACTGGGAATGAAGCCACCCCATGGCTCTCCCACTGTCTTTATCACAGTTTATAGGATAAATTCTGCTTTCAGGTAGATTAACTCCCCTTGGGGCATTCTGCACACAGCCAGGAGCAGTTTTCAGGCTGAACACAGAGTAAAATACTTTCCTAGGGGCAAACAGTGCCCTCTCCCTTCGAGGCATCAGAAATGGAGAAACAGAGCAGACTTTGATCGGTCCATACGCACAGGGGCTCTACAAGCCAGGGGAAGCAGTAAGAGTAGGAACATACCTTGCCTTTGCTAAAGCCAAACTGAGGATTTTGCATGAGACAATTTCAGAATGAAAAAATAATGCTCAAATTTTAGTGAATGCACAAACATGTTTCCTCACAGGACTCTAGAGAATTCCATCCTCATTATAATATTTTCTGTTGACTAAATTTGCTACTTGTGTATTATTACAGGATATGAGAAGAAAATGAAAAACTTAACACATGCAAACAGGCACACCACACAGACCAAAGGTCTGGGCAAATTTCCAAAAGCATTGTGTTGGGCAGTTCCTTTTCAGCTGTGAAAACAATCTCAGTCCTGAAATTCTGCCATACAATCATAAGATAGAAAGTCCCATATGACCTTTCTAGGTCTGGAAATAAATTGTCTTTAAGAAGTATATCTTTTTATATTTGTTGGTTGCATGAAAACAGCAACAAAAAAGCACTTTTAGCTGAAATAAGAGTTTCAAAAAAATCTATAAATTTTACTGTATTCTTTCAGTAGTTCAAGCTGTTGAGCACTGAGTACATAAAACTGTTGAGCTGGAGGACTGAGCATTTTCTGCAGTCTTCTTCAGCAGTTTACCCTGATTAATTTTATAAGATGTATGAAAAAAAAAATTAGATTCCAAAGACACCCAGTTTCTGTTAAGGCTGATACTCTGCTGGAAGCTATATTGTGTGCAGCTACTATTCAAGTTGCTTTTCAAAATCAATTGTGAAATAAAATTTGCAGCTAGTTCTAAAAACTGGTCCCTGTAAGCATATGCCAAATACCTTTTGAAGAATTACATAATGGCTAGAAAAAATTCATCATATTTAAAGAATGCAATCACTTTAAAGGAAAAAAAAAGTATAATATTTTTGACTAGTTGAGAAACATTTATCCCTTTCGATAAACTTTTTTTAAGCTAGGTACAGCATAAAAACATAGTTATTCAGAAATCCAATATAATGCAGGGTTGTTCCTAGCCATGCTGCACATAATTCACAGCTTCATTCCTGTGTTTCAGAAGCAACTTTACTTAGTGATGAATGACAACTTACTAAAAGCTGCTAACTTAAAATTTTGAATAAAAATAATCTAGTTAACACAAAGCTGATTCATAAAATTAGCAAATTCATTTAATATAAGTATGACCATATATAGCACATTCATCATAATCTGGCATTGCTATCAGCCTGCTCAGCTGAACTTTTGAAATACTTTGAATGTTAAGAATGGTTGGACTGCCATATATGTCAATTTAAAGATTGGCATGCTGACATATGAGTCTGCAAACAGCAGACTGCAAATAGCCCAGCTATAAATTTTAGAAGTTCCTTTATAAAGAAAAAGTGTAGAAAATACAGTGTTATCCAGATGGAATAGCAGAGTTTCGTTAACAGGGAGCTGGAGTCTAGATAAGAATCGAAACTTAATCAAAACATTTTTCCATGTGCTCTCTACTTACTTGCCTTTTTTTTTTTTGCCAGATTTTGAAGCAGTAATGAAAGTGAATACAAAAATAAAACATGTACATTCTGTGTTTCTGAGTAACTGTTATATTTTCCTACTGAAATTTCAGATCCAGCTTCACATTTATGAAACCAGTAATGGTAACAGAACAAAACCTTATGAATCTCATCTGACAAGCCACATCTGCATTTATGTTGGGGTACTTCTTGTCAAAGTCACATGAAAACTGCCATGCTTTGTATGCTTGTTACTCAAGCCAGGTAAAGCACAAGAGAAAACAACAGAAAAAGAAAAACAACACCTCCTTCCTCCTCCTGCATTATCATTTACTTTCTTATCTGCACTGCTAAGAGAGAATTGCCAAAATTAAGCATTCAAAACTCAGATGTCAAGCTTGTAAAAACATGAGACAGGCTAAAGAAATAAGAGCTCATGAAAATTAGTGCTTTTCTTTCTGATATGTAGCCAGCAAGAGTCCATGTTTTCTGCAAGTGTGAAGGCTAAAAACATAATTTTAAAATGAAAGCTGAAATCCTCAGTTAACTGCCTGGCTCAAAGAGCCAAAGCTTTAAGAAAAACAGAATACCATGAGACTCGTGATGAAATCATGAGAGCTGGCTACTCTGTTCAAGCAGTCACAAAATAAAACCCATTTAACTTTCAGTGCTTTTTTTTTCTCCAGAAAACTTTCATCTTAGTAAACTATTTATTAGATGAAATAAATTACATTAATAACCTTACCTTTGGAAATCCCCCATCCCCTCGGCTGGTTGGAAAGATTTTCTGGCTCACCCAAATCGTTAATCTTGGTTGATAAACCTGTAGTGACATAAATATATACAATTTCTTACTAACAAAGAGAGATGCATTAATGCAATCAAATGGTGTTCATGTGACAGACTGCATCACTAAAACCAGCAGTCCAATGTCAGTTGAGCTTGGCCCAGAGACTCAGCTGCGTTTTATGCTCAGTACATACTTTTGAGAACCCATGACAACAAGATCTGTCCCTAGAGTATATCAACCTTATTGTTTATGGCAATCTCCATTCAACAGACTTTTTAAAATGAGCATAGAATGGATTTTTAAAAATCTCTTCAAGAAACTCCATATAAGAGGACGTCCATACTAACAAACTTACTGAGAATATTGTGAGATCACGTGCCCATTCTCTTCTGTCAGAAGTCACTAGCAAAAGACTATTTAATGAAGGTTATTATCTTTGCTGATGACTGCAGGAAACAAGGGCAACACACCTTTGATAATCCTTTCACAATGAACTGGGAACTAGCACTTACTGCTTTCTAAGATCATTGACACAGCTATAATTCTGTGTTAGTACCCTAAATTTTAGACATTAAAGGAATTCCAACACATTGTAAAAGACATACAATAAAATAGCTGGCAGCAGGATTTAATGGCTAAGGACTATGACTGCTGTAGAAAAATTTTGCTGTGGAAAATGGGTAATATCCAAAGGCAGCCACTGACTATGGTGGGAAGCTAGAGTGGCTAAATGCCAGGCTAATACACCTCAGTTACAGTGAATCTGCACTGGAAACCCCCTGTGCTTCAGATTCTCAACTTCAGGATAAGGATCAGAGTATTTCTTCATCTCACTCTCTTTAAACACTGAAGTAGCCAAGTACAAGTTGCATACAATGCTGAGCATCTTAAATTCATTTTCCTGCTGGGTCTGCTTCCTGGGCCCTTAGGGTTTTGTGAACTGAATTCTTTCAGCACAATGTTTGAATGTCAAACTGTCAGTTTTTTGAGCTGAACATTACAAATTACACCATTCAAACTTGTTTGCACTTTGAGGATCAAAAGCTGCCTTGTCACTTAAATTCCTGGTGGACTGGCTTCACTCACCTGCTTACTGTTGTATTTGTATTGAAACCTGAGGAATGTTTTCATTTCTGTGGAGTTGCATGTTGACTATTGGTTGTCACAACTGGACTAGATGTAGCTTGGGGAAATTACCAGAAGATTACTTGAATCATCTTTCCAAGAGAAAATCCTGAACTCTACTATAAAGTAGGAAACAGGAGGGAAACTTAAAACACAGAACCTAAGGCAGTTCCTGCTCTGATACACTCTCACTCTCCCATGGTTTTCCACAGTACAAACCACTGTGTTTCTACTCACTAAAGCATCATATTTTATTTTGTGGTTTAGATTACTATATGATCTCAGACAAGCCAGTTAAGCTCTCTGGGTATGGCTGACATAGAATTACTAATACACAGGACAGGGTATTCTGTGAATTCATCAGTCAATGCTCACACTCAATACTTGAGACACTTGAATGAAAGATACCAAGTATCTGCTGCTATTTATAATCTCTGATTACTCATCCTGAAATTATGCCTTGATTTTATTGTGTAGTCACCTTCTTTCTATGAAAACTCATGGTTGGAAACAGTAATGGCTGTTCAGCTCTACCACAGGACGTGCATGCTCAAACCAGCAGAGTATACAAATATGTGTATTTGCCTACAAGAAGAAGGAATAAGCAACAGAATGCAGTATTACTCATTACGATGAATATGAGCTTCTATATTTTCCATGGAGCCTGAGATGTATTCAGGTTAGCCTATAGGCTTGTCATCCATATTAATAATTTAACAGGAATAAAATAAGCAACAGCAGTTAAATGACAAAGAAAGCATACTCAAATTCATAAGAACTTAAGAGTGACTGCAGTCTGAGGGTGGATTTTGAGAATTGGGCAGGAGGAAAAAAGTGTAAATTGTAAAATATACTCACAAGTAAAAAAATCAAAATCCCACCAAAACCCACCACAAACAAAAAACCCTACACAATCCCCAGCTACCTTTCACAGTAATTTTCTGTGGAGAAAAAAAAATCAGTAATGTCCTATTATCTTTTCAAAAACAACTACTGTGGCCAGTAATGGTAGAAGATAATGGACCTACTCCATATGCAGTAACTACTCTGCTACAACTGTACCAAAGTCCTGAATGTGCAAGTGAAGGACTTCAAGCATGTGCCTTGTCAACAATGCTGAAATGCCAGGGAATCATGGTTTGGATCCTGGCTAAGAGGAGGAAGATTCTGGAATGGAAAAAAAGATGCCAGTGCAGAAATGTCCACTTAGGACTTACTACAGTCCACCAGGAGAAAGAAAGAAAGAAAAAAAAAAAAGAAAAAAAAAAGACATCTTGGCCTGCTACATGCTTTATAAAATGTAGAAACTACTTAGACGTTCACATATACTGATAACTAGGATGTTAGAAAAACACAGCAAGAATTTTCAGTCAATTACAGTAACTCAAAACAACTGATATTAATGTTACAAGAGGAAAAATGCAAAGCAATGCTGCATTACAGAGTAGGATGTAAGACTTAGAACATTCCAGCTGTTAGCATGAAGCAAACACTTCTAAATAAATGCTTCCATTGATGCACACCATATTTTAATTTCTTAGTGCTTCCTGTGTGACTACTATGTGAGTACAGGCTTGGCTGAAATAGCAGAAGTATCAAGATTCAGAACAGAATTACTGAACTTTAGGATGGACTGAAAATTAGTTACTGCAAATCTATACACTGCATAGGAGTCATATTCTGACTCAAATTGATAGCCTCAGAATTTGATGATCATTAGGAATCAAGCTACTAAACTCCATACAAAAACTATCAGAATGGATCACTCCTAAACATCTGACTAACAGCATTACTACCCTTGGAAGCCTGCCTTCCTGGCAGAACATGTGATACACAAAACCATTCACTCTCACTTTGAGAAGTCAGGGGGAAAGAAACCCACTGATCTGGGAAGTGCTGTCTGAGACAGTGTTGTATAGTAACAAGCAGTTCTGCCTGAAACATCAAGGCCAACTTGAAATAAGGAATTATGATCTATGAATATGTTTTAAATTCTTTAGCCTCCATTCTCTTGAAGATACACTAATAATAAAAATTAAGATTAAAAATCAGAAAAATCAAAGATGAAGGGAAATAAATGTCCAGTCTGTCCACCAGCTCTTACAGCATCCAGACTCCAGAACTATTTACTGCTACTTTTTTTTTTCAAAAACAGAAGGATTTCTAGAGTAATTCTTGTTTTCTCCTCTGCCCATCGAACTGAGAAACTTTTTTTTTTGATATTCCAAAGGTTCTGTTTAACTAGGATTTCAAAACTCTAATGCCTATTCTTCCATTTTGAGCCATGTCATCTTTATGAGCAATGGTAGAGGAGCACAAACTTTTGCCCAGCTTTTAAACAGATAAAATAATTTTAACAGAGCTGGACTAAATCTACTCTATCAGTCACATCAAAATGCTAAAATTAAGTTCTTGCTACCCACTCTTTATTCCTACTCACTAAGAGCATCTTTCAAACACTAGATACATCCATCAAGAGGGGGAAAAAAAAAACAGAACAGATTTAAGGCATGCTAAACTTAGTAAAATGAACACACTCCTGTTAAGGTTTTTATAGTTAAGAAACAAGAAAGCCCCTGGAGTTACTTTTCTTTTTTTTTTTTTTTTTTAATATGGACCACATGAAGACTGTTCATTCAGGACTTAAAGGAGTTGAATTCAACTGCAGTCTGGATTTCCAAACAACAAGCTTATTGAAGAAGACCAACTGCACTGAATACATCAGCAACCACCTTTCCAGGAGTTTCAGATAACTTCTTTATCATTTAAACCAGTTGGGGGGAAGCAGAGAATGAAGACGAAAAGGAAATGATGACAAGTACAATTCCAAATAAACAGTGACCATCTCTAGTAATTCTGCACTAGCATACCTAGGAGAGGAAAAAAGGGAAATAAAAGCAAGAGGAAAAGCTTTACTATATGAATTAGCAGTCTAACAGCAGACACAGATGACCACGTGCTGAGGAACAGGGGAGTAAAATGACAGAAGTATGTGTTGAAGAGAAGGGAAGAAAGGGTCATGCTCTTCCCCTCTGCTGCACTAAAACTGCACTTGTGCAGTTGTGAGGACTGAAGGCCCTGTGTGTCTGTAGTGCCTAATCCAGCACAGAGAGCAGCCACCCTCCTACCATGCTCTCCTGGTCTCCGTGTTGTCAGAAAGAACACTGCTCCCATTTCTGTACTTGTATTTCTTTAAAGTAGTCTGGGGACTTTTCCACCACCATTGCTCTGTGTTGCAACAACGCAAATCAATGGTATTAAGGCTCCTAGAGAAAAAGTTGTAGATTATTCCCTTTGTGGGTGGTCTTAGCATCACTGAAAATATGTAACAGTTTTTCTTTCCAAATTGAGTCCTAATGCACTTTCTTTTGCAAAAAAATTATAACATAGTTGCCCGCTAAGTTGAAACAGTTATAACTTCACAGAATCACACAATCACACAATGTTAGAGATTGGAAGGGACCTCAAAAGATCATCTAGTCCAATCCCCCTGCCGGAGCAGGAACACCTAGATCAGATCACACAGGAACCCATCCAGGCAGGCTTTGAATGTCTCCCGAGAAGGAGACTCCACAACCTCTCTGGGCAGCCTGTTCCAGTGCTCTGTCACCCTCACCGTGAAGAAGTTTTTCCTCATATTTAAGTGGAACCTCCTATGTTCCAGCTTGAACCCATTGTCCCTTTTCCTATCACTAGATGTCACAGAGAAGAGCCTGGCTCCATCCTCCTGACACTCACCCTTTACGTATTTATAAACATTGATTAGGTCACCCCTCAGTCTCCTCTTTTCCAGGCTAAAGAGACCCAGCTCCCTCAGCCTTTCCTCATAAGGGAGATGCTCCATTCCCTTAATCATCTTTGTGGCTCTGCGCTGGACTCTCTCCAGCAGTTCTCTGTCCCTCTTGAACTGAGGGTCCCAGAACTGGACACCATATTCCAGATGCGGTCTCACCAGGGCAGAGTAGAGGGGGAGGAGAACCTCTCATGACCTACTTACCCCCCCCCTTCTGATACACCCCAGGATGCCATTGGCCTTCTTGGCCAACCAACTTTGCAGGTTTTTTTTTTTTAAGTTTCTTAGTTAGCACCTCGTTTGAGCTGCAGTGACTTTTCCCCAGTACTTTCTACCATGTGCTTCTCAAACCCCCAAATGCCTCCCACTGTATTAAAAATTTCTCTTTGTAACCAACAGCCCACCATCACAGTCCAGATGCATACCAGAAAATCTTACTGTGCCACTCCTTGAACACCAAAAAAATCATTCTGTTAAAAAAAATAATATTCATTTTAAACAAAACTAGAGGGAAAGCTTGTGCTAGGATCCATGCATTTACTTCAGCACAAGTGGTAAAACTAGTGCTCCCATCTACAGTAGTTTATTTTTAACACTGTGAGGGGAACACTATGATAGCATACAATATTTATGTCCACCATGTTCCAAACCTAGCACACAGGATTTAACATATACAGCAACTGTTAGCTAAATGGTTGCTGCTTCTCAAGAGTTTAGTTGGGTGGCATTCTGCTATCAATCAGTGTTGCCTCTTTTGCCTTCTGGAGAAGGCAACGACAGGGCTATATCAAGAGTGATCATCATTGCTCCTCATTTCAAAGAGTCAGTGAAGTTTTGATGAACATTTGTTATATTTAAGAAGCTGTATGCACAATCAAATGGGATGCTGCTGTTGTGATAGGCTGACTCTGAAACAGGCTCGGTGAGGAAGCCTTCCCTATTGCAACATCAGAAACCACAACTTGCCCAAGTTAAAATGCAACTTAATTACCTTAATTATTTAAAAACACTGAGAACATGTGGTGTAGCAGGTGTGAGGCCTTCCAGTTTTGTGAACTTGATCACTTTTCTGTGTGGCTCTGCATCACAAGTCTGAGCCTCTGGTTGAATTACAGCAACAGTTATTCCCAATAACCCATCTTCACATCTTCAGTACACTGTCAGGGCAGCAGGTTTTTCTGCCAGTCCTGCTTTGCACATCAGTGCCATCAATATTCAAAATCATTGGCAGGGGTGGGTGGGGAAGGATTTGCAATAATTTCATTTTGTTAATTCCACACAGCAGATAAAGGTAGATAAATAGTTTGAGAGAACTGACGAAGGATTACATGATCATTGTCCCCCTGGCTGGGATTGCTCCAAGTGGCCCACCTTTTCTGGTGAGAATTTACCTGCCACTATAGGAAGAATTAATACATGACAGAATATCAGCAGAACATGGCAAGACAACTACACACCTGAACTTGCCTTCGATTTCTGTGCATCAGCATGCTTTGCTGGCTCTGCCTTTTCATGGGGAAGATATTACTGCTGCTTTTTATTCCTCCCCATCTGATGACTCAAACTCACAACCACATAGAGATGAAAAAGCCTAAATGAGACAAGTATGCTTTCCCTTGCATCCCCCTCTCCATGCTGCACATGAATTAGCAAGTTTATTCATTAGGGTTTTGCAGTCCTTGTTCATCACTTCTTCAATTTCTGTCAATTTCACAGAATAGGATGTCATCTGCTCCTTTCCTACGTAACATAAGGAAGTGACCTTGGAAGTAGTTTTTTCTAGATTTTAAGTACAAAACTTCTCATATAAACCAATCATCATCTATTGTTTCTTTCATTGTTCCTAAAGTTTCTATTCTCCAGACTGCACTGAAATGTCTGCTCCTGTGTAGTCTCCTACCTTGGCTTATCTGTATCAGCTTCTTCAAAGAACTCACTCCTGTCCTTATCCACACTATATAGGTTGCATCTTTTATATACGTACTTACAGAATCCCATGACATATATAAGAAAATTATCTGAGTGACTGTGCAGAATTTGCTACAACATGCTTTTAAGACTAATGGGCTCTACTGCTGCAGAGACCCTTGCTGCAGGAAAGGATGCTGCTAGATACTAAGCACTCGCAGCAGACACATTTTTGCAAGAGGTCTCTTACATGACTACTGGCCTCCAAAACTGAGGAAGTATGGTGTTGAGGAGGGGGAAAACACAAGCTAATCTAGCTTGAGTATAGTCAGCACACACCACCCAAATTCTTTAGCTGGTAAGAACCCTCAACAGAAACTTTATCTGTCTTCTAGCATACATGATTGAATGAGGTTAGTTATAGAAAACACTTTCTTTTTCCCTGGAGAGGAATCTTCCCCAAACTGCCTGAGTGTAATGCAATTTTTAGGCAGAGATATCAATTTGCACTTCTCTGCACCAGTCAGGATGAATCTAGCTTGTGTACTACAAGTGGTCCCATGCTGCTTTTTTACTTCATTAATATGCAAAAACTATTGCAAAGTTTTTTTAATATTTACCACACATATGATGACTAAGAGAAAAATAAATCAAGCGGTACATTGTGAATACTGTCATAAATGCTCACTCAACTTCTGACTAAACTCATGAATTTAACAAAGATACTCATTACCAGAGTATCACACTCCTTGAAAAGAAAAGAAATGCAATTATTCCAGAACAATAATGTGTATTATATGAAAAGTTCCATTAACTTATGAAATGGCTGCAAACTACTTTATTCCACCGCTAAATTTCTGTGCATTGCCTCTGAAGCTGTAAAACATTACAGAAATCAAAATAATCAAACTAGCCCTCCAGAAAACCGAACTGAAAACCCAGTGCAACCCAGCACCTTTTCCACTTGATTTGGTTTGCCTCAGCGCTACAATGGTAGCTTTTGTTATTTTACTTAACATGCACATACAGAAAAACAACAATAACAAGCCCAAGAATTAAAATAGTATGAGTTTTCAATGTTTCTCGTATTACATATGAGTTTGTAATTTGCCCTTCAAGTGCAATAAGGTACTGGAAAGTTTAATTAGTAACCATTTGTTTTTACACATAGTGGTACCTGCAGAACAAGAAACAGAGCAAGTCTCTTGTTACAAAGTCAGCTGAACACACAGCATAGCAGTAAAATTCAGGACCAAAGGCTGCACAGTTAAGTTCTTCAGTAATTTCATACCCAACACTGACAAATTACTGGAGCAACAGAGGAAGAAGAAAAGCAGCATGGTCACAGGCTGACCAAAATGTCCATTTAGCCCAATCTCCTTGCTCCATCAAGTTTTGCTCTTACAGGAAAGCCCAGCAAGAACAGTGGCCAAGAGGAATCCCAAAGAAAGAGTAAGAACAGAGACAGCCCAGAATAATGCTTCTCCTGTGTACTCTCCCAGGTCCCTCCTTCCAGTTTTGGGGTATACAAAATGTGTACACCAATCTGAATCCCAAAACAGGTTTCATTTTTAAATTTCCTATAATCTTCTTAAATTAATGGCCTGAATACTGTAACTTACAGAAGACTTAATTCCCTGCTTTGGACGAAAACTGTTTTGTTTGTTTAATTTTGTTTAAATTTCTCACACGTACCAGAAAGATGACCAGAAATCCAACAAGCGATGTTGTTCTTCAAGTGGAAGCAAGCTCACTGCCTCTGCTGACTGCTTTCCTGTAGAGCCCCGCCACGAAAACCTTTCCCCTCATGAGATACCAAACTCTTGCCTAACCAGCATATTTCAGGCACATATTAAAAGCCACATTGGTACTCTCGGAAATGGGAGAAAGACACACATTGTACAGCCAGTACTTACCTCATTAAAAGAGATGTAATGACCACAGCTGACGATATTGTAACAGGTGCTTGAGAACATTACGGTACATTCACCTGCAGCCACAATATTACCAGCATCTAGTATCATTTAATGTAGTTTAACTGCTACCAAATAGAAAAACACAAACTGTATCACACATGTTCTGTAGGCTGAAAGTAAGAAAATATCTAAGGGTTCTGGGACTTTGCCTAATGAGGAGACACTCAGGAAAATAACTTTTCCTGCCAAGTATTGTTTCTGGGTTTTGTTCATATTGCCTTACATAATTACTTAGCTGAGGGTAAGGACATTACCAATATTTCCACAGGATTTTCTTTTTAGGAATAGTTACTTAAACTCATACTCTTTCATTAGGGAGATTTATCACAGGTATAGTCATATTAAAACAAAGAAGGAAGACTTTTTCCTCTCTAACCATCTTTTTGAGCAGCTCTGTGATACCAACGTGTGCCTTCCTAACACCAGTGCTGTAAGAATTCATGAGTTCTTTCTGATAATGTACATATTAAGCCAAGGCTTATACCACCTTCAATAAGAACATACAAATTTATTTTAGCTTTTTTCAACTTACTCCCTCATAGGTATGCTACGCTACTAGACAGACAATAAGGTTAGTGTTAACAAAATTAATCCAGAAACATTTCTTCCTGCAGGATGAGAAAATGCTACCTGTTGTGAGGGTGAGGTTTTTTTTTAATGCAGTATTTGCAGAAGGAAACATCAGAAATCCTCCCAGGAACATCTACAGGGGGATTCATTCAGTAGTGCTACCATGAATTTGGCAGACCAGCAGTCTAAATTGAATTTCATGCAACACTCAATGATTCATAGAATCATTCTACATTAAACATTTGAGAAGAACATTTTTGCACCTTTCCAGATTGCACCTTCAACCAATATGGTCTAATGAGGTGAATAAATATTTGAAAAAAAAACAAAATACAAATATTTTACAATATTTTTATTAAGACATGCTGGCCTAGTCAACGGAATTACGTTTATGAAGTTGTTCTAGGGCTATTAAGTGTAGTCTCTCTCCCTTCTCTTTAGCCATACACACAAAGATCAGAGCTCAGGTGTGGGGCAGCAGTATTCCAATGCAAAATATGAGGAAAGGTTGTTGGTGAAGGCTTTAGACCCCAAGATTTAAAAATTAATGTAATGACTGTAGTATAACAAGGTGTATATTAATTCCTATTTCTGATTTTCCAAGTTTTCAGCCTTCGTGAAAAAAAGTTTAGTAAACTTTAGGTAAACTTCCAATTCCATGTGTCAACAGTGCTCTTCAGATAAAGTAGCATCCAACACATTCATATTTGTGACTGGGTAGAAACACACACTGACAGAGCTTTTGTCTTTTAATGTGCATATGAACTACACCACAGAAACAGCCACAGTTATCTACATCTTTGAACAAAAATTACTTTTTTTTTTAAACCCCACTTCAAATTTTTCTAGCCATAACCAAGTAAAGGTGTTTTTCCTGCATAGTTGAACAGCTGACTTGGCAAAAGTATTGCAAAAAGGTGAATCTGTATTTCTCTCTATTTATTTTGTACGCTGGAAAGGCTTTAATTCTCCCTAAGTTTTCAGGAATCAAGCAGTATTGAGCAAACTGTACCCAGTGTCTTCTTCATGCACAATATGTAAGTGTCATAAAAAAGCACAATATACACATTCAAGATGACCAAAACTGTTTAGCTTTCATTCCTCTAAACTACTTTTCTTGACCAAATTCTTCTCATGGCTACACATGAACAAAAGAGGATTTGATATAGTCCTACAGCTCCTATGCAGTTCTGAACTACCACTGAGATTCCACTTCCAGTTCCAGACTTGGTAATAATCAACAAACAAGTATGAATTTACTCATGCCAGACCAAGAGCTGCATTTGTCCAGTGTGTCATATGTCCAGTATCAGTCTGGACATAATGCCTCATCCCAGCATCTTGTTGTTCTTACTCCTCAGAGCATATAAAAGGTTCAAAACAATGCCTACCTCTACCAGACCAATCCCAGACTCCATTCTCCATGGATAATCCTAAAGTTATGAACAGCTGTTCCAGCTAAGGTGAAGTTATTTTATAGACACAGAAGATTACAGAATGTGTAAAGATATCTGCATTTAACTCACTGGGAAAAAGTTTGTAAGGGCTAAACTAGGATGAAATCTTAAATACATGCTTTGCCTCATAAATATCTTCACCTAACAAATGATGTTATACATTTCCTTATGAACTGCAACAAAAGAAATGGGATGATGTTGGTTTTTTCTTCTCTTCAAACAAATGCAGGTTGTCATTTCTCTCTGACTTAGTAAAGAAAACCTTCTCCCCAAGCGCTTTCTCTCCAAAAGGCCATCATCCCATTTTCCTCTTTTTTTCCCCAAATAACACTATAAAATGCAGAGAATGCAAATTACAGAATAACCTCAGAACTGATCCAGTTCAGGCAGGGATATGCTACAGCAAGTGCTCAGGCCAAATGACCTCCTTCCAGGGTCTTTATGCTTTGGGATGACGCAGCTATACTGTACAACATCTAGCCCAGAGATTCCACACTACTAGCGCTTAAGAAAGCCATCTAATCGTGCTAAGTCAGAAGTAAATTAATGAGCTGCCCTAGAATATCTTTTGTTTATTTTCAGGTAGGTCAAAATTAAATTATTAAGGATGTATCTGTTTACTGAAATAGACATTTATTAGGGTTATTAGTCTAAATTCCTTAGCACCTGCACAACAAACTCTCAGAACTGCAGTCCAGAAATGAACTGGAATGCGAGCAGGGGAAAACGACACACCTGAGTGCTTTAGAAGCAAACCAACAGACCACTTTGTCAAGTGTCTGAAATGCCTGTTTGATTTTTTCTTCAGAAACAACATTTACCATTAAAAAAATCTTTTCCTGGTTTTGTTAAAAGTATTCTTTGAGGTCCCAGAAAACTGGAATTAAGACTTCCTTACTCTCACTCTTCTGACAAGATCCTTTATTTCAATGACTGGATCACATTGGCCAGATAAATTTTACAAACAATTCTCTCTCTTTTTTTTTTTTTTTTTTTTTTTTCAGTTAGAACTCTCTTTTCTTACCTAATTAGCACTAAAATCTAAATTTGTATTTTATGACACACAGCACTTTCCATGAAGTTGGTATACAGAAATTCTAGCCTTTCAAACAAAAATAACAATTAAAATAACATCAGGACTTTATACACTGTAAAATAAATATATAAGGTTCTTTCCTCCTTTAGGGGGGTCACTTAAGGAAATATATTATACAAAAGTAAGGACAGATCCTCAAATGGTAGGTGTTCTTGTGTAAGATGGCTCAAAATGTCCATGGGTTAAAATTATTATAAGACTAGAAAGTACACTCTTCTGCCTTTCTATTTCTTCTAAATTATTGACGATATTATTATGCAGCTCCAAGAAAGATTAATTAACCAGGTATGAAGAAATAGTAATTCCAAGTCTAGGAAAAGGAGAAGCAGCATTGAAAACTAACCTGCTAAGTCATTTGCTTTTACCTGTAAGCAGTTTAAGAAACATTTTATGGAATAAGAACATTAAGAAACTAAGAAGGTAAGACTAAGAATTCATTTGTTTCACTCAATAAGTTTATTCTAGGCTTAATTTTACTGTAAGCTTAATTAAATAATTAATGAACTTTCAGTTTAGCAAAGGAATAAGCAGGCTGTTTTTCTTCATTTTTTAAGGTTTAGTTCAGCCTGGTGAAATGCAACAGATAAATTTTCCCTGACCAATGAGAGCAGAAGAGAGCCTTTGCATACTCTATTAAAAACAAAGCACTATGTCAGTGTAGAAAGTGTTGATATGTAAAGAATTTTTCCTGTAAATTAGAATGGCTAAGGAGACACTTGGAATACGTACAAGAAATATGCCCAAGACAAGTGTATCCACTACTGCAAGGAAAGTATGTCAGTGGTCTGACCTAAAATTACATTCAGTGTTACGGTGCCAAAAGTGAAAGAAAGGGGAGAAAAAAAGGTGGTGGTAGACAAAGAGATTCTCCCAGTTATCTCATCTTAAACAACCTTGCAAGCTGAGGCAAAACCTAATCTTTCTTACATTGAAATTCTGAACAATGGACACAAAAAGTGGAATTAGGCCTTTTGATAACAAATATAAAACTTTTCAAAAAACAGCCAAATGAGATTTTTATTTATGTTACACTCCAAAACAAACAATAGGACTGGACAGGTGGGTAGCTACATTTTATTTTCTGCATTTGGTTAGTTCCATGTTGCATTTTGTGTTCTGGCCTGGAGACTGGCTTTATAAAACTGATTTCATTGACTACTACAGGAACCTTGCTAGGTTCTTAGAACCATCTGCTGGCAAAAATCACTGTCTATTTCATGCCTAACTAAACTTAAAATAATATTTTGTTCCATAGATAGGCATATATTGCACATAACAGCCTGTATACCATCTAAAAATGTGGGCTGATTGTCACCTTGGTGTTGGTAGAAAAATTGGATAAGTTGCCTTATCCAGTATTCCACAGTTGTGTGAACAAAATGTATTTTAACATGGTTTCTATTCACAGTTTAAGTGAATCATTTCCCTTTTAATTCCCCACCCCCAATTATTAATTTATACACAGATGAGCAAAGCACTTTGATGAAAGTAGGTTCCAGAATACAATAAAACTCCAGAACTTGCAAGTTTATTTTTGCACATAGGAATGATATAAAACAAGGAGCCAAAAAGAAAAAAAAAGCCTTTATAACAGATTACATACTTGCTTATTTTAAACATCCTTTGACCATCCCTCCTCCCCTAAATCAAAACAACCCCAGAGAACCAGACAAGGATAATATAATTAATGCAATTAATTTAACCCAATCTTAATAAGAGTATGTCCCTGAGAAACTCACACTTCAGAAAATATTCCATGCAATGCTACTTCAGACAAGCTATGCCCCATACAAATTAACAGTCTTCTGACCATGACATTATCATGCAGCACCCAAAATACATCACATTTATGTCAGTACATGTATTCAGACATGCTTCAGTGACAGCTGCATCTTCAGTCAAGAATGCTGTATCCTAACTAATTCTGCTTACTTTTTCTGTAAATTTGTCCTGTTGATTCCAAAAGAGTCCTTCTCAGAGAATACCATGTTTAGAGAATATTTAGATGTAAAATGTTTCATCTTTAAAATTTGCTATTTGTCAGCAGTAGTATCTCACAGTATAACAAATGGGCTTTAATCAGCAAAAATATAAACACAGCACTGAAGGAAAAGGGTCATTGTTAAATATTGTTCGATAAATATATTTCAACTAAGTGTCTTTAAGTTCAGTCAGGCTGAGGCCTAGACATTTTTTCTGGAGCAGATTTGTATCACAAAGAAAGGCTAACCTTCTGAAAACATTACCAAATAAAAAGTAAATTTAGCTTGCATCTTATGTACTTCCCTGACAGACTAACATCAAACTGCTTGAATTACTAAATGCAGTGACCTATTTCTTCTTTTTGGAAGGAAGGTGGCGGGGCTGAAATTACTGGATATTGTTTTGTCTGCATGTATTCCTACATGTGTTATGAGGTGTATTTTTCATAGTAACCTAAACCTTCTTGTTTCAGTTAAATAAGCCTTACTACACAAAAACAGATTTCAGATTTTTATTCAAAAAATGCAAGAAAATCAAAGATCCAACATATGGAGAGTTTCAGAGTACATCAGTCATTGCATGGCAAATCCCCACAGCCTCAAAAAGTATATCTTATAAAGGTCATATTTAAAAATGAGTACTGGAGATGAAGAAAGGTGTTTTGTATTTATACAAAAAAAAACAAACCCCATTGATTCTTTGCTAAAGCAACTAATTCTTACCATTTTTAGATTCTGTTAAGTCTTGGGATTGCAGTTTCTCTCAAGTAGCACAAGGAGAACAATCTGAAAACAATTTAAAAAAATAAAAAATGAAAAAAAGTAATTCGAACTGTCGCAAAATTTAATAGGTATTTTTCGCCAGCGTAACAGTGGGTGAGCCAAGAATAAGCTTCAGTGGTTAAGAGTAAAGTCATGCAAATTATTCTAACCACATGTATGCTTATATATCATGAGTCTCTGCACTTCAGTGGTCTGTAGGCTTAAATATAGGACAAAGGAATCCCTGGTACCTGGATTTGCAGAACCCTATGCCATTTTTAGCACTTGGTACATCTCTGAAGAGCACTATATCTAACAGTTAACATACCTAAAAATCAGTGAAGAACACAAAAACCCATCACCCTTCGCTTACTCTAAAGGTGGTCCATTGTTCCCAGGCATACTAGAAAGTGTGGTTTTTTGCATTAAGAAACAAGTGTAACAGTGTCAGGCTTTCAGAATGTAAAGGCCCAGAGAGCAGGTATTTTTGGAAATGGCACTGCATTACATAACCTCCAGTTTTCTCTCTCTTACACACCCCCCCCATTTTAAATAAGGAGAGAAAAAAAAGAGTAGGTCCTACCTCATTTAATGGTACCTTAAATTATCACTCTCTTAATTGACTGAATTTGTAGCACCCCTCTTTTATCAGCTTTCATATAGTGACAAAAATTAAAATTTTCTTCTATTGATTCTGTATTTCTTACTTATAGTGTGTATGTATGAAATGTAATTAGGTATGAGTCATATGTTTACATACAAACACACACATACATACTGGATTTAAAACTGCAAACTCATATATCTATAAATGTACACTGAAACGTTTAGAAGAAAGCACATCACAAAATGTTCACCAAAACGGTTTTGTTTTGGTTTTTTTTTTTCTTCCTCAAAAGAACCACCCAAAATTTAACTGCTGCACATGCAAAAATGCAGAAGGCTGTTGCAAGAATGACTGCTTTCTAAAAATAAACCCCAGAAGCCTGAGAGGAATCCAGTGTCAGGGCGGAGAAGAGGGAGATTCATTTTACAAGGGAGAAGAAAAGAAACGAAAAACCAATCCTAGAGCCTCGCATGCATGCTACAAAAGCTAAGTGCATTAGGTTCAAAGATGTATTTTGGTGTTTGTGGAGTGTAAAAGCAAAAAAAGGAAACAGTTTTAGAAAAAAACACTTCTCATCTCCCCTTGCATGTGTGCAGAAAAATCCCCAGCCTAGAAATTCAGCCTTGAAGCATAAAGACAGGAAGTTAAATACATATACTGCACATTTTCTCATCTTCTTTAAGAAAGCCTGTTTGGAATGTGCACCGAGAGGGGGAAAGGCAAGCTGCAGCAAAGTCCAGCTAAGGACAAAAGGAAAGGAAAAGAAACAGAGAGAGAGAGAGAGGGAGGGAGGGAGCATCGGCAAGCGCTGGCGAGAGGGAGAGAGGGAGAGAGAGAGAGAGAGAGAGAGAGGAATAATTTAAAAAAAAATAAAATTCTGTGGATTGGAATTGCATATACTTACAGTCAAAAGCCCCCGCTCCCTGCTCACTTTCTGTCCTTTCTATGTGGATTTAAAAAGGGCAGCATGCTACAGAAGGGAATTTATAGTTGGGGGAGTGGAAAGAGGGTAGGGGGTGTGGGGAAGAATGACTGCACCTCTTCCAAAGTGCAGCCTTGGAGAAAAAAGAAAAAGAAGTGGGGGTGGCTGGGGAAAAGTCTCTCTCTCCCTCTCTCTCAGGCTGGATTTTGGTTGCCAGTGCTGGTTATATCGAACAATGAGCTAATTCTGATGGTAGCTGGCTGGCTGCCAGCTCCCCCCCCCCTCCCCTCCC
>NW_010129493.1:0-4439 GCF_000699245.1 Pterocles gutturalis | reverse complement strand
CGAGCCAAGGGCTAACCCACCACAGTTTTTCTCTTGGAAGGCAGACTAAAAATCAAACACTCCTCCAAATTTAAACATCTGTAGAACATTCATATGAATTTATCCTTTCCCTTTACTTACAGGCTATTAGTTAGCTAATTACTTTCTTACCAAATCACTGGCAAAGCTTGCTTTTACCTATGATGTATTAGGGCTCCAGGTTTATAACTATACAGTTAAGATAAAGATATTGCTGTAGAGAAGAACTTCTAACACCTGCAGTCATCTCTCAGACAAGTATCAAGATTAGGCAAAATGAGCAAATAATTTCTAACACACGTAGTAAAAGACACATAAAAGATTTGTTAGTCCACAAATGAGTCCGACAAACAGTTCTACTTTTGGAAATTCCGTAGTACACAGATACATCACTTGAAGAGATTAAAAAAATATTTGTCCTGTATAAAACACCACAAGTGTTAAACCCACCCTCTTAAATTTGATCTGCTTTAGACCTGACAGGTAATTTCTGCTCTGATGGAGAATCTGTCTCTACAAATATTCTGAGTGCCTAAGACAGCATTTAATTTCATTTGGTAATTTAATAACTGTAAATGAGATCCATATAGACAAAGAATTTGTTTGGAGAGCCCTATCAGCTATGTCCAAGACGGGACTGAAAGGTGTCTTGTGTCTAAGAGATGCTTTTCTAAGTGACCTCTGACACGTCACTTAAATTGTAAATAGGAGCCTAAGCTTTTGTGAATCTGAGGTTATATTCCTATGTGACTTTTGCTAAAGGCTCTGAATTTACCTAGCCTAAGTTATTATAAAAAAATTTTTTGTTCAATTTAGAATATCAATGTGCTGCAAAGTAACATCAAAAATTAGAAACACGAAGCGTCAAAAATAAAATCAAATGTAGGTCTCATGCAAAATAAAAGTCTGATTTACTGATTTTTTTAAAATAGTAATGCAATAACACTTGATTCAAATATATGCATTGCTGCAAGTACCTGAAAATCAGTACAACAACACTGAGATTCTAAATCTAATCATATTCATCTCCTTATGCTGGATTTATTAAATTACCAAAGGTCTTGATTTCAGTTCATCACTAGCAGCATCACAATCAAATAATGAAGTAAATTCAGAAGTAGGCCCATGCTGGAATAATCCACCATGACTTAATATTTTAATTATGCATGTTTCAGCCCGCTACAAGCTACTGCAAGGTTTTCCTTTACAAGTCAGATTTTTTTTTTCCCCCATCATTGCCTAAATAAGTAGCTAAGTATTCCCAGTTGCTTTGGTTTTATATCTCCATGGAAGTTTTCGCAAATAATATGAATAAATGCCCTAATGCATGGTTTAAAACTTCGTTCCCCAAGTCTGACCCAGAAAAATTTAATATGCCAATTTCTATGATTACTTTTTTTAAATAATTCCCAAGCAGCCTCCTCAGTGATCTAATTTATTTAAAGTAAAATTAGCTTTCTCTCCCTGTTTTTCTGGTATTAAAATTAGAGCTGTGTCCCATTGTATTTTTTGGTGTTTTAATTTGATATAGCAAGACTAGCACTTTGATTGCTCTTCTCATAAGACTGAATATGAGCCTTTCAATCACTTCTGCCCACTCCATGCTTTTCACCTCAGTGTAAGTGCAAAATGCCACATTTAAGGCAATGACATCATCCTAATGGTATTCAAAAATTTAAATAACACAGTATTAGCTTCACTCACACTAGGCATTTATCTATGCATTGTTAAATAATACTGCACAAGCTAAAGAACAGCAGAAAAAATAATACCTATGGTTTCTTCTTCCAAATTATAACCCCAGTGGACTAAAACGTTTTGCAGTCCTGAAACATCACGTCTGTAAAGCCAGATCCATACTCCTGATCCTTGCAGTTAAGATATTCAGATAGACTCGTAGTCTAAAGCCAAAAATAAAGCAGAGTAGGAATAACTAATACTTGCCTTAAGTTTTAATTTTAAAAACACAGTGATGAGAGTTTCTATAAGCTTTGCTTTCTACAGCCATCCCACCACAGCCCAGCAGTGAGTCACAAATGCAGTCACAAGTCACAAATCCCTGTTAGACAGAAGTTCCAGGTTTGCAGAACACAAAAGTCCATTTTCCAAAGCAGCACATCTCAAGCACAGCATAAGAATAATCTTCACAGTAGCACAGCTCCCTCTCAAGCCCAAGGCAAATCTACAGCACAGGTGGGGCAAAGTCGTACTGCAAACAAACAGCAAAAGGCTAGGTCAAAAATTCACTGAGCAGGTAATGTGACAAACAGATCCACTGCTATTGATCAGCTCCTTTCCAGGGTTTTATAGAAGTTAAATTTAAATTCTCCATTAAAAAACTGCATATTGGTATAGCAGTATTACTAAAAAATGCTTCTGTTTATGAAATAGCAAATGCAAACCAAATGGTGGCACCTCAAGTCTGACAATTCAGCCCTAATTTTACCGAAAGACTTGCAGGCTAGTAGAGCCACCACCTAAATTCTCTTTAGATTGAAAACTGAAGGAAAGAAGTCCAAGAATTTCTCCAAACAATATTAACTGAAGTCACATAAGCTAAGCACAAAGCAGTTCTCGTGGACAATAAATGGGTACAACTGCCTTCATGCTTAGAGGAACATGAAAACCATAAAAATCTCATATTCAAAGAAAACTCTGTCAAATACTCAAGCTCCATATTTATATTATGCAATGGCTTCCACATCTCCTCACTCAAAGGTAAAAATTCAACACCAGCACTATAAAGAGCATTGTAATAGACGTCACTTACTCTTGCCATAAAAAATAATTGTACAATTTTCCTCATTCTTTCGGAAGTACAAGGAAGCACAATGTATTATGCACAAAGCACACTTTCAGCAGGAAAAGGCATGACAAGGTCATCCAGGAGTGCTTTTTTTCTTAGCAACAACTCTAGTTAGTATTCGTGCTGATTTTAGGAAAAAATTTATTTAACCATGCCCACAATTTAAATAAGGAGACAGAAGTACCCTTTCCCCTTTCCTTCCCACACTACTTTTCACAGTTAATAGTATCTATTAAGATAATGTGATTGGTTTCAGTTAAATTTGAAAATTATTATATATTAAGATACCAAGTAAGTTCACAAAATAAATTAAATTTAAATGGGTACAAATACTTGCAGAATACACAATCGCAAGAAAGCTGTCATATATGAACTGCATAACTAACAGATCCTGATTTCCTACGATTTGAATCTTTTTTCCCCACTGCTTTCTTACTGCCATTACTGCAGGCGTCTCCAGTACTCCTGATACCCCGTTCTGACACAGGAGGGCAAAGCTCGGTCACCTGCCCAAACCAGGGGTGTTTAGTCCAACACTCCCTGAACAGCTGGCAATTCCCACACCTTTTCCTGGTTTGTCTTTGAGACCCATATCTCTTTCTGATTTGGTTTAAGGACCAGCTTTAAAAGAAGTAGCTGCTTGCAAAGCCTGTTAGGTCCCTGGATGATTTTTAAGCTCTCTTGACTTCTCTGGAATTCTACCTGTATCTAGCAGTTACAAAAATATATATTTTAGTGTTCACTACCATTTCTAGTCTATGCTTGATTCATATGCATGTCAAAGGATTTATTAACATGTAAAGCTCATTTTAGTCCCTCAACATGCTAACATGGAGATAAGTTTCATTAGCTGATACAGTTTAAATCAAATCAGAATAGAATTTTAAACATACCACAGCATGAAGAAATGAGACCACTTCTGCCTGATAGACTACTTTAGACAAAAACATAAACCAGTGTGCTCTCAGCTCTTAAATCCATGAAAACAAAATATAATTCCTACACTGAAGAATAAAAAGAAAAGTTTTGTTCAAAGAAAACTTCATTGTAGAAGAGGACAGCACTCACAGAAAATCTGAACAGGGCAACAGTTGGGATGCTTCACCCATCTCAGAGTAGGATACTGAAGTTTCTCACTCTCCAAGGGAGAAAAATCACTCTGGGTACAATATGATGACAGTTACAAGGACAGATGCATTTTTCTTATATACTCCCCATGATCCTAATAACAAACTACTAAGTATCTACCTCTGTGAAGCATTTTAAATAGTGCATTTTTGACTGACTTTATTGAAATACAAACAGAAGTAGGAAAAAGAAGTCAAGCCAAGCATGCAGCTGAGATGCAAAAAATAACTTATGGGCAATGTCCTACTTGCTCCCACAGGACTCCCAAACCTTGTGGAAATATTAAACAGAAAAAAAATTATTTTAAAATAATGTGCTCCTCACAGCACACAGATAACTGGCTGTTTTGACAGCTAAAATTTCAATTTTAATCATGTACACATTGCCTATCATTTACACAGCTCTTTACATTTCAAACTTAATTCATGTTTAACAGAGTAGTCATCTTTTACTGCAGTAGAAGTGTCCTGGGTCCAGCTGGGATAGG
>NW_010129492.1:0-30968 GCF_000699245.1 Pterocles gutturalis | reverse complement strand
AACTCCCGGGCGCAGGGGCCGCCCGCCCCGGGCGCTGCTCGGCCGCCGAGGCTGCCCTGGACGCTAATTAGCATGACTAGTTTGATGGATTTAGTCAACAGCATTTAGCAAACAGGGTAGGGGGGAAACAAGAGTGTAAGATTTCCCAAATCTGAAGACTTTTCAGCCCCGGTGCCCTTAATGGTTTGTTAGGCAGACTCGAACAAGTGTTGCTTGCAATTAATTGATCGAGGGGATTTATTTTAGTATTTTGGCTGGTTGCCAGAGACAGAGGCTTTGTCCTAGCGTTTTAAGCACCACCCCTCCTTGCAAGTTTGAAATGTGAGCTGCCTGGGTGTTTTTTTTTTTTTTTCCTCCTCTCTCTCTCTCTCTCTCTCTCTCTCTCTCTTCCTTCTGGCAAAGTGGCTGTGGCTGCGTGTGTGTGTGCGTGAGTATGAGAGGAGGAGGGAGAGGTGTAATGGAAAGCAAGAGATGGATCACTAGAGACAGAAAAGAAAACCATCAATATCAGTAACATGCAGCTGAGGTGAGATTTTTCTGAGCGTTTGATTTTCTTAAAACCCTTTCAGAAGATTTAAAGCAGCCTTCTGCCATGCTGTCTGCTGAAGACGTACTCCCGAGCAATGTCATAGGGATGCTTACATGTATATTGCCGTTTTAGGTCTGTTCGCGTACGTGTGAAGTTTTAAAGCTTAACCTGATTCTCTTTATTGTCTCTAGAGGGTTGTAGCTTGAGCACAAATAGCCTGTTGGCAAGTACGGCATGAGCCCATTAGCGAGACTCCATCTGTGATTGGTTTTGCCTGGAAACCGGGAGACAGGCAATGAATAATTGATGTGTGTTGTGCAGTAGCTGGACAGGCAAAGACGAGAGAGAGAGGGAGAAACAGAGCAGGGTGCCCTCAGAGGGGGGAGAGCGAACAAGCTTGAAAATAGCTACTGGCTGCCTTGTGCCGAGATGAAGGCAACCCCGGCTGTCTTTGTTCTGCACTGGGTGGTTTCTGCCTAGAAGTGTTTGCAGACATATGTGGCCTTTCTCCTGCAGCAGAAGAGAGGCGGGCGAGCAGAGGAGGGGGAGCAGAGGAAGACTGGGGGTTTGAATGGAATAGAACTTGTGGGTAAGTTGCGTTGGGGGGGGGGAGGAACGGGACACGTACGTGTAAGTGGGGACGTGTGTGTTTGTATGTATGTGTGTGCATTCGCCTCTGCCCCTGGGAGTGCGTGTGTCTGTGTGTGTCTGTGTGTGCGTGCGCGGGTGCATTGTGGGAAGGCAGTGGTGCATGCTGGCAGGGGGTGGCAGGCAGGCTCCGGGGAGCAGGGCGGGCTGGCAGGCAGCCACCCTGCCTGGGGGTTGCCCCTTACGAGCTTTGGGATGCAAGAAGGAAATTCACCGCTTGCTAATTTAGCTGGACTTTACCATGTTTTCATTTTAGTGGGAGAAGCATTTAATTTTTGCAAGAATCTCGCATATTGTATCTGCAATCATAAAACCAAAAGGCAACAGCAATTGTCAGTGGCGTTTTCTCCAACTTTAGCTGGTCTGGCACTGTCAAAACGTGACATGCTGTTGCAAACAGTGATGGCAATACTGCTGCCACCATTTAATGTCATTTTTGCTGTCTTTATACAGACCTTGCCATGCAGAACTCACATGTGTGGCAAGAGGTTTCAAAGAAGATCCCAAAGAATTAGTAGTATCAATGGCAGTCTTGGATATTCAAATTAACAAGTTTTTTGCCCCTGGTGTTGGGTAGTAACAAGTGTCTTGTTTATTTCTTTGCCTGTGTAAAAACTAAAAAGATTATTTAATTTGCATATGATCTATGGAGTTTTCAGAAAGTTTCAAACCAGTGATGCCAGAGTGAAATTTGGGATGTTGGTTGATTGTTTGGTTTAGTTACTTGGATTAAAGCAAATAGTAACTTAAAACTGAATAAGATGACATATATTAATGTACAGCAAAAAATGAAACGCAAGGAATCTATACAGCTTCAGTGTTTGCCACTTGGACATTGACAGCGTGGTTTATTGGGGGAGGAGACTTGCTCCTGTAGATAGCAGCTGTTCAACCAGTAAAATAGCTGTGTAAAGTGAAACAGACCAAAGTACTGTCAGTGATCCTGTGTCCACTGAAGTAACTGTCAAAACAAGCGCTGACTTAAGTCATACGAACTACTTCCCCTGAGTTCAGGTTAGCCCATGATAAGATCTGTCTGAAAATCCCATAGTATCTGTCAACTTTTGATTAAATAAGTGCTCTGTGTAGACAGATCTGATGGGGTGAACTGGCCAGTTTGAACCCCCATTTATGACAACAACTTATCTTGGCTCATAAAAGTACAGAAAATGATGTTTGCTGTGCAAATCTGTAGATTTTTGAGAGAAAAGTTACTGTGGAGGCAGTTTCTTTCAAGAAGTCATACCTCAATCGGGTTAAGCTAACCAGGTCATTAGGCTCGGATGAACTAAAAGAAGCTATGAGCTTGGCTGAAACACTACCTGGAAGTACATAAAATTAAGATTCAACCACAATTGCTCTACATTACCCAGTATTTCCTTTAATTTTTCCTCAAGTTAGAACTTTATTACAGTTATATTGCTAAAGAAAGTAATTATCAGCAGCTAATCAAGCATAAAAGTAGAAGCTCCTCTCAGTTGAGCAACAGCATGTTTCTTCCGTACTGTCACTGACCTGCTTAGCAGGATTCTGTTCCTCTTTTCACTTGGCACTTAAATCAAGATGGCCGTTAAAGTGCAGTAGAACTTGAGAACAAAAGTTTGGTTTTATGTAAATTTACTTTGGAAGAACTCAGTAACACTTCAGTTTGAGTTTAAGCCAACAGAAGAGTGTTACCAAAGGCTCAGTTTTGAATTTATAATTAAGATTTTGATTTTAAAAACCCACCCCATTTTTCCCCCTTTCTGGAGGAGCCATCAGAAAACTGCTGGGGAGGTATGTCTGCGAATACTGTGACATGTCACTAGTAGAGAAGTTATCTGAACAGGTACAGTTTTATGGTAGCAATTGAAAATAGCAATCATAAGAGAGGTTTGAAACTTAGTCTTGAGCCTTTAATCTTGTGTAGATTGTAGTAGAATGGGTGCAAATGTCAAATCTGTGCGTGTCATATGTCTTGGGGTCCTCGCAGAAGTGTTGCAGTGTTCATACTCTTATTTAGTATTATTTGTGCCAAAAGTAGCATTTAGTCCTGGACCGCTTACGTTGGATGCTCCAGGAACACCCAAGGATGCTTGTGCCCATGTGGTGCACAGGGGACAGCTGTTGGTACAGAGCAAAAAAGAAGAGTGTATAAACTAACAATGAGAGAATAATAGAGGATACTTTGGGCTCAATTAATAAACAATTTGTTGCTGTAGTAACAGGTACCGTTTTAATTACAGCAAGATAATGTGAAGAGAATGGTCTGGCAAAACAGGCCTTCTGTTGCCATAAAGGTTCGTATAGCAATTAGATTAAGAGAGTCTCTGAATCCAACCTCCCAAAACCCCTCAATTACAATATGTGTAACTAAGATGACAGAATAGCGTTTTTCTCTGTCACAAAGCTGCGTACGCTAAAGTTCCCGTGTTAGCCTCAGTTGTCATTGGGGCTGTGACAAGGGAAGGCTGCTTTGTGATGACCAGGACATGAGCAAAAGGGATATTACTGATCAACAGCAAGGAGAGATCTTACGAGAGTGTAGCCACCAGGGAACTGTCACTCTATGGGATTTTACAACGGTAATTTATTTTTCTCTCACAACGAAAGATAAGACAGGACATTATACTAAACAGGAAAAGAGCTAACCAGGGGAAAACAACCCAACCCAAAACCTTACCATGTGGACCACTGCTGAAATGATGTTCCAGAAATCTCAATGAACATGCTCTCTGGTTTTGTTCCTCCAAGTTTGAGAACAGAGACTGGCTTTTGTCTTGGATGGAAAAAGCAGAAGAAGCTGCTGTTAACAGACTGCTATGAAACTGCTTGTAAGCAGCTGGACAGAAAGCTTTTTGCTCAAGAAAGAAAAAAGTGGGGAAAGGTGGCTTCCTCCCAGCACTGCTCAGCTATTACTGCGTTGTAGTTCAGAGCTATCCAAGCTAGACCTGGGTGATCTAATCTGGGTATCAGAAGCCTGTCTGGGCCATGTGGAGAGCTGTGCAGGCTGAGTGGGTGGTTTACTACCTCTGATACCTTGCAGGGTACAGCATATGGTGCAGCATAGACATATCCTGGGGGTTTTACAAATATTGCTGTAATAAATGACCCCACTGCCTGTCTAAATTTCCTAGAGTTTCCTGTGGTGGCTTTCCTTGCACTGCCTTTCCAGAAGAAACCAGAAAGTTCTGTGAAAAAAAACACTAGATCTCTGTTTGCCTGTAGTGTGGAGTTCCTGATCATTTCTTTGGAGTGATGAAAATAAACATCCTTACAAGAATAGCTAAAAGTTGACACACTGGAGAAAAAAATATTGTGTTAATATCTCGTGACTCATCTAATGGCAGGATAGGAATAAGAATTCCACCAGGTATACCTGCTTTTAACATGCTTTAGCAAAAGATACTTAGGTGTATACAACTGTTGTTCAAGAAGTAACTAGAAGTCAACTTCTTCAATATCAGAACAATTTGAAGTTACTGAACAAAACCTTTTAAGCCAGAATGTGAAAGGATGAGCTAGGCTTCAAATGAAATGGATGTTTCAATAATTATCAGAGGTAAACCAATGCTCACTACAGCAAAGCAGTAATAGCTTTTAAGGCATGTTGAAGTGTTCATCATCAGTGAGAAAGCAGCCAGCCAGTCTGGCACGTACATAGACTCTTTTCACTGAGGATTCAGTAAGGAGGCAAGAGAAGCCCAGAAAGAACACGGACAGGTTATTTTCTCCATTTTTAATTGGAAGTTCCCTGTAGAATTTTCTCCTTAAAATCAAGACAAGGTATAGTGATAAAATTAGAGTGAGTGGCACTGGGACAGTAATTACTTCACCAGTGTGGAAGGCTGCCACTCAGCCTGCTTGTAATAAATGTTAACACGTTTCCCCAATTCTTGAGCTGGATCATTCTCAAATGTCTAGCATTCTCTGGAGTGTGTTACTAATCCTAATTCTTAGCTTGTTGGGGCTCATTCTGTTGACAGTAATCCAGTGTGAGCAATGGCAGTTTTACCTATTGCAAGGGAAAAAAAAAAAAGTTAATTTTGTTGTCAGTTGTCTTTATTCGTACCAATAAAATGTTCAGACACCCAGCTAAGATCCTAATTCTTGTTGTTTATTGTAACTGAAGTACAGCTCTTACCAGTTTGATGAATTAAGCTTTAACATTTGTTTATCAAATTCTAATCCTCTGAATTTTATTGTTAATAGTTGGCGTTCTTTGTACCTTCTCAGTGCCCCTTATATCTCTTAAATCCCTTAACTTTCAGAAGGCAGGCAAGCTGGACTCATCCTGGAAGCAGACAAAACCACACAATTGTTGGTAGATATGAGCTCGTTAGAATGCTATTTGAATATAATGTTAGAGTACCTGGATGGGTTCCTTCTTTTGTGTGCTTATCATTAAAACTATTTGTACTGGATTTTCAAAATGATCCTGACCTTTGTTAGGATCAGTTAGTTAGTTACAAATGAAGTGAGCAGAGGTTTTTTTAGCTAGTGCAACCTGGGATGCTCATAAAAATCATTCTTGTACTTATTCTGGGATATCTTTTCTTACTCAAGCCCAAGAAGGTAACAGAGAGAGCTAATAGGAGATTTTCATATGACTCTTTTCAGTACTCAGTTAGCTCTGCTAACCAGCTTTACTGACCTATTGTTTGTTTCCGTGGTTTAATATATTTAACATCTTGTTAACAACCTTATTTCCGCATTAGAAAGTATTAGGAAGATAAAAAAATACTGTGTTTTTTTGCCACTTATTGACACTTACTTATTCATATTCTATCCAGACTTCAAAGAAGGGTGTTAACAGTACTTTTACTTTTTCTGTCTTATCTACTGACACTATCCAACCATTTAAGAAAGTTGCGTTTTTCAAGCATCTCCCTAACACTACGGCTTTCGGAGGAGCCTGTCATGATTTACTTACTCATACAATTGCAGTGGCTTATGTAGTCTTGATCCTGCTTGATCTGCCAGCAGTATTTGCTTCGATTGATCACAGGCTATTTGACTGCCTTGAGCAGCTTGTAGGTCTCCCTGGTTCGGTTAACGGGGTCTACTATGGATATTTTTCAACATTCTTGTTTTGTTGCTGTCGATAGTTTTAACTCCAACCTTCCCATTCAGACAGATGTGCCACAGGATTGTGTCACACCCTTTGTGGTTTTTGATAAGTTTGGTAATACTTTAGTGAACTTTGGCACTGTGACTGGGATTCTGTCCAGATTTGGCTGTTAGCTCTGATTTATAATGGATGTTTGGCAGTGTTCCTGGCTGTCATGTTTGGTTGTTAAGTGTGTAAAAACTCCTCCTCAGCTAGGTGTAATAAAGTGGCATATTTTTGGAAGTAAAGCAGCAGTCCTTCATGTGCCTACATACCTGTTCATCCATGTGTATTGCTACTGTTTTTCTAGCAATAGGGCAATTGAGAGGTTAGTCTGGAAGAAACTTCTAAACCATGTCGTCTTCTTGCCCGTAGACAGGCCCTTGAAAATTGTCCAGTTCAGTCAGCTTTACAAATGGCTCTGTATGTTTTCTAGCTGTTCCTCAGGATGGAAATACTGTAATTCCTTAATTGGCCAATTTACCTGGAAGATCCTTGAAGTGACTAAAGAAATTTGTGGCTGTCAAGAAATACGCTTCATTAGACAGAAGTTGCATTAGAATCAGGTTAAAAACAGAAACATTGATGTAAGCCTTTATATGGTCTTAGTCCATTAAAAACCAGAGATTTTAATCTCTCTACTAAATGTCTTTATGGCTTGTGAATATACTTTTAAGCTCTTTGAAAAATAGAAGCATAGATGGTCCTTGTGTGTGTTTGTGCTTCTGGTTTTTATATGAGGATGACCTTCTTCTGAACATGCAATTAAGCTTCTGACTGTTATTATTTGTGGCTGCTTCTATCATTTTCATAGAAGAATGGCCCAGCAGATGGTATTGGAGCAGAAAGAGAAGATAGAGAATGACTGGCTTTTTGAAGAAGTATTTGAGATGGAGAGCTATGAGACCAAGTGATTTTACTTGTAAGGAGCATGTTTAATGCACAATGACCCACTGTTTTCACCCTTCCATATAGACACTCTTACATTTTGTGAGACTAGTATGTTGGCCACCTGTCTCACCTGACACTGAGCAAGCTGCTTCTTTATCTCTACATCTACAAAAGATATCAGGGGGATTTCTTCTGTCATGGAGAGAGTTCTGGATTTGAGAGTTAGTTGATCATTAGTATGTAATACCCCATAATCTTGGATTATGTATTTTGCAGTAAGCAGAACAGAAGACACAGTTCATAATTCCTGCTAAATTATGAGAGATGAGAAAAAGAAAGTTTTAAAGTTGCATCTGAAATGTTGACTTAAAATGTTTCACTTGAAGCCCTCATGAATCATGTTGCGAAGACAAAAATGTCCTTCTTGTTAAATGACTGTAATCTAAAATGTTATAGAGAGCTAAATGATTTATTGATGTCTATTTCTGAGGCATTTACCTGCACCTGTAACCAGCCCATTCCATTTATTTTGGCTTGCTAGCAAATTAGCAAGCTATTTGTATTGTCAGATTTGGTCAGTAGTCAACTCCCTCCTCCTTACATATTGAACAGCTTTTAATTTAATTGTTTGTGGTGTTGGCAATTTATTATCCAGATAGATGTCACTCAGAGGAGCTATTTTAAAAAAAGAAAAGAAAAACCTGAAGATTTACTTGCAAGTATCCTCATGGTGCCTTATGGAAGAGAGAATGCAGAGCAGCTTTCAGGCCTTTTCCACACACAGAGGCAATGAGCTGTGTGATACCTTCCTTTCCGTTATTTAGTTTGGAATGTGAAATGTTGGGTTTTATATTTAATGACTGGAATAAGGTTAATTCTGTGATTATGGCCATTGTCATTGTATCTAGACACCTTTAAGGAAGGAGCAATCAGAATTACCTGTTGGAGCTGCAGCTGTGTAAATGTGTTGTGTAAATACTCAGGCAGAGCTGAAGGGTGTGTTGGCACCTGCAGTGATTACACCAATGTTCTTGAGAAGTTTGGGGGCGGGGGGGGGGGGCGGTTTAAGGCAAAATTATTGTGCCTTGTTGAAATTTTTTTAGCTGTTGGCTTAGATCCTCATCACGGTGAGGATCTGAATGCTGCTTTCCAAACTCAGAATGCTGTGCAGAGCACAGAGGCCGTTACAGGTTGCCTGACGTAACTGCCAGGATGGCTCCTGCCTTGCTGCTCCTCTGTGGCATGGCCACTGCTGCTGGCTGCACAGCACCTGCCCAGTGCTTCATAGCTGAAGAGGACTATTGTGTGGATACGTTTTCTTAACCTTAATTAATCCGATCTTGCACTTTATGAATTTTAAGTAACATCTGAAATTTGGGGTTTGATATAGCAAAGGGGATTTTCACATCATGTGAGCATGCCCGGTGCTGGCCATCCGGGCCACCTGGTTCTGCTGGGGCTCCCTGGGACTGCAGTTGATGGAGTGACCCAACTATTTTTTTCTCCTCTCAAACAGCGCCGTGGTTGCTAGTTAATGTTGTTGGCACTGTACAGCTTGAAATGTTTTATGGTCTTAGATCTACTTAACCTTTAATGTTTTCTGTCAACATCTATTGCGACCTGGTGGCCTACGGTTAGTAAAATGTGCCCTTGCAGGCTGCCAGATACTGTAATGGAATTAGGTCTTTAAAATTATCAGACCTGTCAAAGGGGCTTATAATCCTGTGAGAGCTTTAAGTGGTTTCTTACCTCCACTTGAACACACATTTGACCTGGCTGAAGTATTTTTTCTTGCTTGTTTTGTTTTTACTTCCTATTAATACTTTAAAAACTGGGAGTTGGGGGAAGAAAAACATCAGTTTCCTTGACATCTTTTGGAGGAAAACATGGAGTCTCCTCGGTTCTATCACAGATGTCTTTTTTGGCTTCTTTTCTCTCTCTTGCATTTGTGGATTAAGCTCTGCAGATATTTCAGTGGAAACTTGTTCCCTTTGGTAAGGGAATAAGGACACTTTGTTATGTGTGTTAGTCAGTGTGCACTGAGGGCTGACACAAGTCAGGAGGGAATGTCAGGCTTGCTTTGAGGGGGTCGGACTCAGTGTAGTGCTCACAGAAGGTGCTGAACCAACACCTCTAGACATGAATGTCCTCTGCAGAACGAGTGTGAGAAGGACACTCATATTTACCACCTCTGTGCTTTATCCTCAGCAGAGGATAGTGCTAGAGATGCAAGATGGTTTACCTTTCACTAGTTGGTTTTCAGTTACTTGTGGAAATGCTGAATGTAGTCTTGCGGCACTTTGGTGGTCTCTCTGTGATTATAACAAAATGCCTGTTTGTCATTAAGACTCTGAGAAATTCTGTAATGTTTCTGAACTGAGAGATACTACATGTGTCATATCCAGTAGAAACGGAAACGTGCGGTAGAGGAGGCGATTTGACCATGTCGCACACAGCCTGTAGCTGAGTTTGGCAAGTCACTATCTGAGCCCTTTTCCCGAGTCCCGCTTCACAGCAGTTTCCTGTCTTTTTGAGGTTGTTACATCTGAGCTGTTTGCTTCAAATTATTGCAAGTTGGTAGTACTGCTTTTTTTAGTTAAAGGGTGATCTGACTTTGGCTTCTGAAGTAGTGCCATCCGGACTCACTTTCTTACCACCAGCAGGGTGATGCAAGGTGAGGAAAGAGAGTAAAACTACTGGTGTACTTCTCTTTTGTGTACAAATCCCAAGAATCTCCCAGGGTCCCCACTGCACAGAGCAAGAAGAGATGGAGACGTAGGAATGAAATCAGTTGTCAGGCAGCCCTGGAGAGTGTCATGAGATGGGCTGCCCCTTCTGATCCAAGAGCTTCAGTATATTGACAGGTAATATTTTTACTTCTTGACAGTCTAGTGAATGATCTCATCAGCTGTTGCTAGCAGATGCAAAAATGATGAGCTTGTGGTAGCAAGCCAGACATTACACTTTTTTATGCTTGTCTTGGGATACGAGTGACAGACGTGTCATTGACAGTTTTCTTTTTGTATAAAATTGTCTGCAGCATTTTGGAAGGGTTCAACGTAGATTAGAATTAATTGCTTAGTGGAGGGAGAGGAGAGGATCCCTCCCAGGCAGAGGCTGCGCGTTGGTGAAAAGTTGAGATTCTGACTGCTGGGAAATGGGTGTTTTAAAGGTTGTGTAGCTGTCTTAAGAGGTAGTACCTGAACTGTTGCTATTTCTACTTTCAGGGCAAAGACATGATAACAACTTGGAAAAAATGATGAGCAGTTTTTCCTGTCAGTACTCACTGTTGTTTATTTAGCTGGATCACAAAGATACCTACTTTTTAATAGGTTTTTATTAAACAGCAAGGAAAGAGCAGTTTATGCAATCAGGCAAGCATCTTTCCATCAGTCCTGATTCTCTTCTGTGTTCTTCTTGGTGTCAAGTCAAGAAAAGCTGATGCAGATCGCTGGAAAATGGGACCTCTGTCAATGTTTAGGTTATTTAATCCTCAGTGTTGGTTCCCACTTGTGATGGTTTCTGTTACCAATATGTTTACTCTGAGCTTCCTACTTCTCAGTTATAAAGCATCTCTTCTGTAGCCACGGCACATGTGCCTAACCCATATGACCACTCAGAGTTTGCCTGTCATCCAAAATACTGGGTGACAGGTACTTTACTCTAAATATGTGTTTGCTTTTCCAGACATTTAATCAGTTTAAGGATGTACAAATCGCAAAAGGTGTTAGGGTGGCTAAGCCAAGGCGAATTGAAGTGAGGGAATTTATTTGCGTGAGGCAGAGCCTGATTGTTAAATAGTACTGTATGCGAGTTAAACATTTATTGTTTTAGTGGAGTCCTAAGTAGTAGCCTGAGTATTTCCTCAGCAGCTCAGTTCTGACTACTTTCAAGTCTGTGTTTAATATATAGTGGTACTTTCCCCTAGCATTGTCTCACTTTTTGCTTCTGTGCCTGCATTTGTGCAGTGCCCTGACTGTCAAAATGTCTGACTGCAATATGAAAGTTAATGCCTTGGTGTGAAAGGCATTAGCTTACTGTTCATTGTCTTAAATTCTTTTGTAATTATGGAATTACTAACATTATAAATTTAAGTTCAACTTTGGCTGCTATAAATTAGCCATCAGACTGGAAACTTCTGCCTACTGTATACAACCCCCCTTCACATTTTCACACAGAGCTGCATATGCTTGCCTTTTCATAATCTGAGCTCTGAAAATTTACCAGCTCCACTGAACTTCATTTTTGCATTATGTGAAAGGCATGCACCTTTTGGGAGACAGTTTGTTACTTGGTTTCTGTGATTCCTCTCAAACCTGTACGAGAGGCATTAAGCTACAATGATGAGGAGTTTTGTGGAGTGAGGATGAGATGACCTGAACTGAGATTTACGCATAAACTTGTGTGAGCATGGAAAAGTTGTTAAGGACTGTGCTTATTTGCAACTCTCAGTACAGGCAAAAGTGCCTAGAGCAGGTATAGATCTACAATAAAAATGGCCTTTTGCTGATGCAGGTTGTTTTGTTCAAGGAATTAGTATAAGCTGTAAACTAGCAAGATCACTTTTCTTTGCTGATGTAAACTGTATTTGCAATATACGCTTATATCAGATTTTTTGGGGTGGTTGTGCTGTCAGAATATCTATTGAAATGGTCACAAGGAATAGAAGAGGCAAAAAACGTACTCCTGGCAATAGCTACATCTCTTCCTGGTTATATGAACTTTCCAGCCTTTTCACTAAACACTGTTTTCTGGGTAATGTTCTGTTGCTATCTCATACGGCATATTCAAGTCAGGTTGTGCCTTTAGTTAGTCAGTGTAGTTAGTATGAAAACATATTGGTAGCTTATGAGCTTAGCTGATTTGTTTCCAAAGACTCTCTCCTGGATATTCTTCAGTATCTCCCTCTGAAACAGTCCTCTACCCCTTGCATCATTTTTCTGTGCCAAGGATTAGCCAAGAATAACCATAAACCTGCCTAGTCTACAAATTCTGTAGGGGAAAAAAAGACTGGCTTTTAAAGATTGGTAAGCATTTGAACTACACCAAAATGTTATACACTCGTTCGTGAGAATCTTCTCAGCATTATGGAAATGCATAAATAAAGCTTTACTCCTTAAGTGTTGTTTTTAGGATCAGTCTGATGCAGACCTGGATGTAATTTGAAGGTTTCCATCTGCAAGGCCTTGATCCCACCCTGTGTTTCATTTTGAGTTTTAGGTTCAAAGAACTATCAAAGAAATTATGAACTCAATTTAAGTGAACTTGACTTTATTAGCAACATCATCTTACATATTCTTCACTGGATTTGTACTTGCCCAAAACTGTTGGCCAAAATGCACCCAACCCCTCTTGCTCTTTCAGTAACCTCAGCTGTTTCCTTTGATAATTTCCTGAAGAAGCAATTTAGCCTGGTTTCAGTATAAAAATACTCAACTGTAGCTCTGAGTGAAAACTGTTTTGCATATATTCCCAAGGCTGCTTTGTTTTTTGTTCTTGTGGTTTTTTTCCTCTCTTCCGTGAAGCGACCTACCCTTCGAAAAGAAACTGGGACTTGCCAGAGCAAGGCATATTTGCAACTTGAGCAACTCTTTTCTAAACCACATCTGTGAGCTTTTTGTAAATGAATTAAAAAGCAGTTATGCCTTTTACACCAAAATTGATGTTGTCCAGTTTTTCCAGCCAAATGGTCTTTCACTGTATTTGGAAGATCTGTTCAAAGATAAATATTGCTGCTGGTTGTCTTTTTCCAGCATTGATTTGCTTCTGCAGAAATGTGATCACTTATTTTTTTACTTATCTTTTAGGTTTTGACAAATAAACCAGCATTTGGATCTAGTGACAATAACATGGGACCTTGTCTCTCCATATTCTGGCAATTTAAGTGTAATAATTATTTCTAGCATTTGATGATTGCTTTTCTGGAATATCATGTTCAGCCTCTTTAAATGTCTTGTTAATCCAGCAGTAGTGGATTGTTGATCTTACAGTTTAAGTGAATACAAGCCATAAAATGATAATCCAGTGATTGACCAACCCGTTACCCAAACTGAGGCTAGAATTTGTCCTCATGTGGCAATTTAAGTGTAATAATTATTTCTAGCATTTGATGATTGCTTTTCTGGAATATCATGTTCAGCCTCTTTAAATGTCTTGTTAATCCAGCAGTAGTGGATTGTTGATCTTACAGTTTAAGTGAATACAAGCCATAAAATGATAATCCAGTGATTGACCAACCCGTTACCCAAACTGAGGCTAGAATTTGTCCTCATGTGGATCCAGTTTGCAGAGCATTTTCCCTACCTGGGGAGCCTGGGCTAAGCTCGGAAGTGTAACACTTCTCACTTCTGGCCTATTCCTCTGCACTGTGTGCTTGCAGGCAGGTAGCCACGATACAAGTTACTTTGGTTATTTTGGGGCAGGTAGTTTTTCCATTTGAAAAGAAATTTGTTTTCATCTCCATGCTGGTTACGTGAAGTAACAATTTAGAGTAAAAACTAATCAGTAATTTATTTTGTTTTTAAAAACTGTAGAATCCGTCTGTTTCACAAACTGAATTATTTCATTTCTGTTAGTGAATATTGTAAGTTTCTGTTTTAATTGAAACACAAGAAGTGAGAAGAACATAAGTTCAGGCAAAACCTTACGGCTGCAACAAAAAGCTCAGGTTAGGTGAAACACACTTGGGACTGGGACCTGCGGTGTGTGAGTAACCAGCATAGCAGTCCTGATCCTCACACGCAGCTTCACTGAAATGACTCTCTTTTTCTCTCTGAGAAGATAATGTCTTTTCTCTCTGCAGAAGGATTGGTTTAAGTTGTGTGGTCTGTTTGGGCTGCGTAACTACAGGTTCTGTTAGTAATCCAATTCAAGAATAGAGAAAGCTGAATAAACAGCTATAATGCCATATAGCATTATAGCTGAAGTCCATGAGCATTGGAATAACAAAATGCCAACACACGAACCCTGACAGGCAACATAGCTGAGTCGGATCTCAGTCAGGGTGAATAAGAACTTCCTAAATTAAAGAAAATATTAGTTGCAGCTGAGGGGAAAATCAAGTGTACTGTATTGAAGTTCAGATGTGCTTTTTGTTTTACAAGCTTATACTTGGCAGGAGTGTTTATGACTTCTTTTGAAAAGTTCAGCTGACAAAACCTTTGAAGAATTGAATTATGAAGTGATATCAGAATTTTGTCTCGAGTTTGAGAACAGCTTTTTAAGATTTCTCTCTTGCCTGGGCAAGGGGCTGGCCAATGTCATGGTAGGTGTGTGTGCATAGGCAGATGGGCGAATGTACCTGCCTGACTTGCCTGCATAACAGCTGTACCCATTAGTCTGCATTTGCCATCTCAGTGTCTCTAGTGCCGTATGTCCTTTTTCTTTAAATAAACAGGTGTGTAATAGGACAGATGTGAATAGCAAAATGGCATAAGCAGAGGAATGATTTGGAACCAGACTCAGATGATTAATCTTGACACCAGTAGTCTTAACCAGTTTATGATATCAGTACATGCTGTACAGTTCCTTTGACTGTCCCTGTCAGTGGAAGGGTATCTTTAATCAACTTGTAGTTTTACTTTCTCTCTGTCTTCTTATTAGTGTTTGTAATTCCATCCTTTTTGAGCTTAGTGGCTCATATCTTACTTTACTAATGTGCTTCTGGAGTGTTGCAGATCAGTTTTGTAGACGCCTAGTCAGTCTCCGCACCAGAGAGGCAACTGTTTTTGTGTTGTTTAATTTAATTTCATCAGTACAGACTCATTGAGGTAAATATGTTTTTTAAATGCCTTAGAAAACAATGGCATTAAAAGCATAAAATATAAACATAAAGGAATTAGCATTAAATTACAGTGAAACAGTCACTGGAAATGTAATCATGTAGACAGCTACTTTATAGCAAAAAATCCAAAAGCAGTTACACAATTTATTGTTAAGTTACACAGATTTTATTAAAAAAGATAGCAGGAGTGTGTCAGGAGATTGGAAGGGGTAGCACATTCCCTTTCAGATATGCAGTGGAGAGGTATTTTCCCCTCTCAGGGGGGAGTTCTCTGGTTTCTAATGAGTTGTGAAGTCTAGAAGGTTATTTTTTTGTTTAGAGAAGAACATCTTTGAAAACAGTGTCTGCTGTTAGGAATCTGGTTTTTTTTTCCTCCTTTTCCTTGCCTACTAGCTTTACAATGTCTAATTATGAACAAATACAGTTCTAAAACATGAATGGGATTCTCATTATTTGCTACCTGCACTTGATTTCTCTTTTTTCCCCCAACACTTGGTGTTAATGAATGTCAGTTCATCATAGTTTCCTAGTCTCGTAATATGCTTTAGAACAGGCAATCTTAAGATTAAGGAGGATAAATGAGGAACCTTAAAAAGGCCTTTTTATAGTTGCTTATCAGAGATTAATTCCTACATCGATAACATAAGGTAAGGATTTATCATACAAACAGTTCTAGACTACGTTCTCTGTGACTGGTTTTAACCTAATTTGTTGCTGCTCCTTGTGTATTTACACTTCTTCTTAAGGTATTAGGAGGAAGTAGCATATTGTAAATAAGACATCACAAGTCAATTTAGTATATGGCTTAGCATCTGTTGCTAGGAAGATAGAAAAATAGTTCCACTGGCCCGATTCAAGACGCTTTTGAAAGAGCAATACTGTGTAAGGTTGCTAGGAAAAGGTAAGGAGATTCCAGATGAGCTGAGAAAATTGTTCAGCGAATTTACTACTGGATTTTCTCCTTAATAACCCACTTGGCTTTCCAGGGGGACCACAGGGATATGATCTGTACCTTGGTATATGCTCCTCGATGCACCATAGTGATTAAGTGGCCCAGTCAAGTCCCCATGCCCACTGTAGGAAGTGTATGCTTGTGGAACTGGGGGTGCGGAGCGGGGCTGAAAGCCTGACACAAAGGTCTGTGCTTCTACTCTGCCCAGAAGCCTAAGGGTCACTTTATGGTGGAGGGCTGTGTCACCATCGTTGGCCCTAGGAAAGCAGTTGCAATCCTCCCTAGCAGGTACAACGTAGTAGCGGATGTAGGTTTTGGCGTTCTCCAGAGCAGCTCAAGACTTTACCAGAGGAGTTCATTTTCGTGCACTAGTTTCTCCGATTCCCTATAAATGAAAGATAAACTACTGAATAAATTCTCTCTCTTCAATTCATGTGCGGTTTAGTTTTGACATGATAGCTAACGACTCCTCATACACATTTTATAATTCAACCTTTAGGTTTAAAGTGCTGCCTCAGATGTGAAAATGAACTGAGCATATTATCAATGAGACCTGCACATACCTCTTGTCTTTTGGACTTATAATCTCTATGCATCATCATGTTTCCTTCTTCACATTCTATTAATTTTTTATGAGCTTCATCAGCACTGTAAAACACAAGCTGTTTTCATGTAGATGTTTTTTATGGTGACTAAACATTGGAGAAAGGAAAACAAATAATTGTCCCCGTATACATATTGCCTGGGATAAACAGATTGATGTAAAATGCACTGCTCCAGTTCTTTGTATAGGCGTTAGGTTTGTATGATTCAGTTATTTTCTGGCCTTCAGTTTGCTAATCCTGATTTTTCAGATTGTCATTTTTTTGAGCTAAGCCTGTTGCCTTTTTAACTAATACAGGAAGTTTATACGTGTTGCTTTCGTCATGGAGGTAAACATTGAGTAGAATCACTAGGTAAGAGTAATTGCTGTGTCTTTTTTGAAGTTAGTACCCTACATTTCAGAAAATGACTTTTTTTTTCCACTTTTGATCTTAGATGTCATGTGTGACAAATGTATGAAACTTGCTGTACTTCTAAGAACAAGAGCTAATGTTTAATGTCCATGTATATAATTTATCTTTTCTAATGTCAGTGAGCATGTATACATATAAATGCTTAATTTTATTTTGAGTTCCACTCTGTTCTTGGCTTCATAAATACTTCATCATAGGGATTTCAATGAACTTGACTGTTTGAACTGGGTGAAAGAGAAAAATAGCAGTAGTAAAAAACATGCATTCATTTTTGAATACTAGTAACATAATTTTGAAACCTTTTCTAGCAAGTGTATCTGTTTCTGTGCTCTACTTTTTCTCAATAATGTAGGTCTCTACTGTTTATGCATTAAGATGTCTTTATGTTTCTTCAGTAATGTTTGCTGGTCTCTGAATCTTTTCACTATTTGCTTAGCTTTTTAAGGGAGAGAAACCAAAACTCTATATTCCATTGAACAGGGAGCGTTTGACTTAGGTAACAATAATTAAAGTGTTATTGCCATTTCCTTATATCCTATCTTTCCATTTCTTACCATATATTGATTATTTCTTCTAGTTTTTTACAGTGCCATGCCCTTATCCTGGAAGGCTGTACAGTTTTAGAACAGTCATGTTTTAAACTGGTGCAAATGGTCATATTAATCAAAATAAAAAGTTGTGTGGCAGCCACTTGACCATACACTTTTTTTTTTCCTTCCCCATCTTGTCTTTTTGTAGCCTAGAAATGTGCCATCTGCAAATTTTGTCATCTTACTTTCAGAATGGTTTTCCAGAGACTGGGTGAATATATTAAACACCTCTAATTTTTGGTGTGACTTTGATCCCCCTTGCATGTTGTTTGTCATATTGAGAACTGTTGGTTCTGTTTGTCTTTCTGTCAAGCAGTTCCAAGCAGATGCTATTTGCCACAGATCCCATGACTGCTGAGTTGCTTGATAATCTATTGCCAGGGGCTTTGTCTGAGGCTCTTTGAAAGGATTATTGGGTTACATGAACAAGCTTCACTTCAGGCACGCCTTCATTGACATGTTCAAAGAACTCTACTGGTTTACCTCTGTCATATGTTCAGTTATGTGGTTTTGGGTATTAAATTAAGGTTAACTGATCTGAAACTCCTTAAAATGTAACTCAACCCACCTCAGATGTTTCACTGTTAAAGAAAGCAATAGGATTAAATGGCCACCTAAATTCTGTGCACTATGAAGGACAGTGCTTCTAGTTGCTGTTGCTTGCCCTGTTGCCACTGCAGAGTGTAAGTATGTTATATCCTCTGTAATTGTAAGGCATGTGGTAAATTGAATTCTTGGAGCTCTTGTCTGGTGCTGTAACTGTCCATATTAACTAATACTAATTGGGGCACCTCTTCTTGAACAAACTTTTCAGATGTCTTGTTCGTAAGACTCAGATTTCGTGTCAGCGATAAAAGCCTTGCAGGCAAAGTAGAAGCAGGGGTTTTGCTGATGTTCTAGTGCAAGTCAGCTGTCTGCCCCGTGCTGTTTTTATAGATGTGGTACACGGCCTCACGATCTAGCAGATCAGCAAGATCAGTTTGAGAAAGCAGATAAAGGAGACAGTATGTCTGCTGCTGTTTGCACCATGCTGGATGGATGGACTCTGGTCATGTTGCCTGTGTCGGATTTTTTTTTTTTTTTTAATTCATCATTCTCTACTGTAGTCATTTGCACAAAGGGTGCTTTTAAACGTGTAATGAGTGCTTTCCTGTTGGCAGTTGGTTAAACTGAACTTTGTATCACAGCTCTTTATGATTCACTCATACAAGACCTAAAATATTCAAGATGGGTAGGGGGGCAAAAAGCCCTGTCTGGCTCGTGCTGTTTCTAGGAAAAGGGAGTCTTGGAGGGGGTAGGGGTGGGGAAGGGGACCCTGCAAAGACCTGCAAATTATGCAGTGTTCTTTCTGTCTGTGAACAGTTTCTCTGGTGAGTGAATGAGGCTGTATTCCTGGACTCGCAGACAAAGCAACTTTTGTTACAACTGGATTTTCTCCAAAACACACTTTCTGTGCTTATTCTATTTATTTTTATTATTTTAAAAATATAATGATAGCCTGAAAATTATCTGAGGGCCTGAGTCAAACATACAGTGTCCAGTTGGTCTTGTCTGGCGTAGTATTGCAGATCATCTGCCTGGGCAGTGAGGCTCCATTGAACCTCTCAAGCAGAGAGCCTCTCTATTAGCTGAATTTCCATTATGTCAAAGAACATCGCAGTTGTAACTGTTATGAATTCCTAAACTTCCACTTGTTTAAAAAAAAAATAACCAGTGTGTTTTGCATGCTTGTCAGGATTGATGGGAATGTTACCATATGTTATAGCTTGTAGATGCAACCAGAAGTTATCTCATCACTGCCACCACCAACAAAACACCTCCCAGGCCTTTGTATGCGTTGGAATTGTGGGATGCAGCATAATGGTTCATTGCACCTGAGAAGAGAAGAGGAAAAGGGATTTTGATACAAAGTCCTTAAAAGATTCCCATCTCATAATAGCTGAGTTTCATTACTTAGGAAATTGTATCTAGGGAAAGCTGGCATTTTGTGGGGCTTTTTTGTTTTGTTCCAGATGAAATGGAGTCAGGAAGAGGCTGACCTGACCAAGGACAGACCAAAATAAATAACCAGACAGGAATCTTTATCAAGGTTTTATGCCATATGCTCTAAGCAGTATTGTAGTACTGAAGTTATTTCAGCAGTTACAAAGATAATTTCATCACTTGGTTTTTGTGGATTTAAAGTGATCATCAGAGCATTTTTTAATTAGTCTTACAGGGCGAGTGATAACATTGGAGCACAATTTTAGGTGTATTTCTAATAAAGGTAGGATTGTTAGAGCTCATCGTTCCCATCATGAGACTGTTTTGGGGTCCTTATCTGTCCTTTTGCTGTGTTTTAACAATTCAGGCTGAAATTTAACAAAGTAGACATCTGCATCTGAAGGAAAAAAGGAGCAAGGAAAGAAGGAATATGTATGTATGAAAAACCATATGTGTATTTCAGAACAGGCTAATGCATTTGTTATGGTTTTGAACCCAGATAGCGACAAATACCACACAGCCGATTGCTTACCCTACCCGCTCCCAGGGATGGGGAGAATTAAAGGGGTGAAGGGAAAAGAGACTCATGAATTGAGATAAGAACAATTTAATAACTAAACTACAATAAAATTAAAAATAATAACTATAGTAATGATAATAGTAATTATACAAATATACAAATGAATGATACACAGTGTAACTGCTCACCACCTGATGACCAAGGCTCAGCCTGTTCCCAGCTAACGATCCCGGAGCAGGAAGAGTCCCGAAACCGCAATCCCAGAAAAGAGATAAGAGCCCGAGGGTCTGAAACCGCAATCATGGAAAAGAGATAAGAGCCCAAGACACTGAGAGCCAATCACAAGAGAGAGATGACAGAGAGGGAGGGTGACCCAGAGAGTGAACTTCTGGACAGACCCTCATCTATATACTGGGCATGATGTGCATTATATGGAATATTCCATTGTCCAATTTGGGTCTCAGTTCTTAAACCTAAGGTCGAATCCTAGGCTAGTAACTGGGGCTGTTCTTCCTCCCAGCTTCTCCTGCACCTGCAGACACTGGCACAGCAGAGAAACTGAAAAGTCCTTGACTGTCCTGGCAGCAGCTATAAACTTCAGTGTTATCAGCACAAATCCAAAACGTAGCCTTCCAGTGGCTACTCTGAAGAAAGTTAATTCTGTCCCAGCCGAAATCAGGACAGCATTGTTTATGGAAAAATTTCTGTTGACCTTTTTCTTCTGGATAGTGTGTTTCCCATTTGGCAAGATGCTTGTTTTTGAGTAGCAAAGTCATAGGAAGGTTTTTTTTGCCATTTAAAAAAAAAAATCTACCCCGAGCTGGCTAAGTTGATCTGTAGCTGAATAACTGTGGTTTGCAAGTACTCACATGGGACTTCCTTGGCTTTAGAAGAGAAAATCTCAGAAGACCTCCTTGTGGCCAACCATGTTTGAACTGCTCCCAGCTTTGACTGCTAAACAGCATGTTCAGGCGCCAGCCAGACTTACCAGCTGAGCAGGCATAGCCAGGCAGCACGAGTGAAGCCAGACCTCTTCAGCAGCTATTACAAATCATGGTGAAAATGGAAATAGGTCGTACTATCAGTGTCTGGTCATAATAGTTTGGATTTCAGATGCGCATATATATATCCATCGGAAAAACTACAGCATTTGTGCTAGCATATAGATGCCTTGTCCTGTGGTGTTTGTCAGAACATTTACGCATTCTTCTATCAAAAGTATGAGAAACTTCCCACCTGAAACAAAGTAAAAGCTAAGAGATTGCTGAGGTGGACCATTTTGAGTTTGTATATTAGAGCTTTTATATTGTATATAAATTGAATGCAAGTTGCTTTACTGTAACTGTGCAAAATGGAATACTAGTTTCCAAGTAGTGGAGTAATACCCAGCTTAAGTGTTCAGATAAATGATTTTTTTATTCGTGGTTAATTTTTCTAGTATGAGCAAGCTGTAAAACCTGAAAGTTTTGATAGCAGTGGAGATAGCAGTAGAGAAGTTGGAATTCGTTTGAGTAACGTGAAGCAGCATCTCAGTTTTTCCTTCGAGAATCAAAATTTTGTGATGCCATTTATTCCATCATTTCCCTGTCCGCTCCTTGAGGTAGCTGGTTAGAAGTGCGCACACAGAGGGATGCAGCCCCTCACATCACTCCCTCACAGCCTGGACCTCTGGCTGGTGGTGTTACGCAAGTAATAAAGGTTAGCTCAGATACGCCTGTGTTCTGGCTTGACTTTCAGTTACTGTAATGTCAGTTTTGTAATCTAGATGGGTATAGTCTGCTTTCTGAACCACACTAACTGCTTAGAATAAGTGGGTGGAATGTGAGGGGAAATCCTTGTATCATCAGCTTTTGGCCAAATATCCAAAGGGTTTGTGTGCTATTATACGTTAGTCTTCCTAAGTTCAGTCATCACCAGTTAAACTTTAATTCGTTTGTAACTGAAAATCTGGGTTAATTGTAAATCCTCCAAAATTTCAATGTAATTACTCCTTGTAGGAATAAATCACTGTAGGAAACTTCTGCACCTGTAAAAATACCATGGGCTAATGAAAATATAATCCTTAGGGAGGGACAGTTTATCTCCTGAATGGTTGTTTTTGCTCCTGAGTTGACCAAAGCCTTTTTCCAGCCTGCCGCCTGCTGCAGGAGTTGGCAGCGTGGGAACTGGGTGTCCTCTCGTGCCAGGGCCTGCTGGGACTTCATTCCTTTCTGATCCTTGGTAGACAAGGCTTTCTCAAATTGGGGCATGGCATGTGTGCAGGAGGGCAGTGGGAGAGCTCCTGAAGCATGAGACACTTTCATTTTCCACTGCCCAGCCACCCCTGTTTCTCTCCTGCTTTTCCTCCCTTTTTCTCCCATTCTCCCCCAAGCAGATCTGCAGGTCTTTCTTGTGTACTGTTTCCAAACAGAAGTTAAGCAGTGCCCTCCTGCTTCTTGTGCCAGTTCCTCCTTGGGTTTTTTACTGCATGGGAGTCATGCCCTCTCCTACTGTGTCCGTCCTTTCCCCTGTTTACTTTTTATGTTTCTAGCACATTGTTTTTCGTTAAGTCTTTGGCTTGTCCAATTGTGTTTACCATGTCTTAAGGTCACAGCAGCTATTTTTTTTCTCATAGCCAACATCACTGGTTTCTTCTGTCTTGTTCTGAGCATACTTTACTGCTAATGGCCAAAGCATCTCTTAATATGGAGTTTTACACTGACCGAGGTAAACCCAGAACTGCTGAGTCCCTATGGTACAAGTTGTGAGCCAGTGTATAACGTAACATTTTTTACATTTTTTATAATATTTGAGAATGCTGTGTGTGTTCACCAGATTTAGGCACTATGACTAGTAATATTTCACTGGATAGTTTTGGGTTTTTCTATTATCCTGATTCTTACCACCATTTAAAAAATGCCAGTTACAGATGTGCTGTTTTATTGAGGTTAAGGCATTTGCCAATAGTAGTTATTAATATTTGATTAGTGTTCATATCTAAATCAGAATGCCCATTGTGCTAAGCACTGTACGAACACATTTGAAGAGACTGTCTCCACCCCAGAGTGGGGCAGATTTATACTTTAGTCCTTTCACCTTACTACTTAATGCTGCTTTTTTTTGCACTTCAGTTATGTTTGGATCTTTATGTCGTTCGTGCCTCTCTGTAGATACAGCAGCGATATTTAGATACCCAATTTTTATCTTGATCAAATGCAAGTTCCCAAAGAATAAAAAAAAAATAAATATCCATTTTGTCAACAAATGGACAGACAAAGGCTTTGAAAAACCCTGGTGTCCAATGAAACACTGCTGAATGGTCCTTTCTAAAAAAAGGAATCATTCCTGTGTTTTAAATGTTCATTTAGAATAGGGGATTAATTATAACTTGCCTGCGCATATGTTAGGATTAAGGTTGCTTTGCTTTCAATTCTATGTGTATAGAAGATTATTATTAGTTCTTAAGATTCTGAGGTGATGTCTGTCCGAATACTGGAAGGGGCTTCTCTGACCCCTCTAAGGTGCATTTGACAAAGTAAGCGAATTGGAAATACTTTCTCCATTGGCCAGGACTGATGAAAATACTCCTTAAACTCAAGAGACCATTGGTTTGATCCACTGTAGTTTCTCACCTTTACTAAAAGAGGTCTTTACTAAAGACCTTATGGCTTCTATTCCTTCAAGAATGTCTGGAACACAGCAGTATCAGTGGCAGTATTAGTTGCAAGAGATTACAACTGTCTTTGTTAATTGCTTTGTTGTTCTCTCTCATTAGTGTAGGGACTGTGCTTCGTATCTATTCTTTCTGCCTCACCTTGGTCCTTGAAGATCCAGGTTGTGGGCTTTGCAGATTGTTTTTTGTCTATCTGCAGAAACTTGTTAGTCAAGAACCTGTCTGATAGAAAGTTGTCATTTGTTTCATTGTGATACCTGCAGTAATGTTTGCTGTAGATTGTGTAATCATTTTTCCAGTCTTCCCTTATGAAGTCTTTATACCTTTTTAATGCATTCTTTTTATCTTACAAAGCTCTTCATGATGGCTTACACATGTTGTGTTCTGCTGTCCTTTTTGATTCACAGATTTTTCCGGGATGAAATACATTTTTGCTTTACAAGGCTTCCTTAAACATACCTTCTCTATTAGTTTATTCCAGTCTAAGCGGGGGCCTAGTCTGTACTCCATGAAAGCTTTGAGATACTACCTTTTATAAATGCTGCAGTGAACTAGACTATTTCACTTTAAAGCTTTGATTGCTTGATCCTAGGTTTCAGCTTTGAACCCCCTTTTCTCTATTTAATGTTCTGGCTCAAGTTGCTGGACTGGTGCTGGAGTTCTCTGCAGTTTTTTCTCTGGATGTCAAACAGGCTGCTGAGTCAAGGACTTTCCAGCATGTGCACATGCTTGAAAGTCTACTTAAAGAGGAAGATCTTTAGCTTTTGTCACTTTGTTATTATTTGTTCTGTGGTGTTCACTGGCTCATTTGCTTGGGCAAGAATTTGCAAAGAGGTTTTAAAATCTCTGTTTTATTTTCTGCAACATGAATCTGTGCTTTTTTTCCAGCTGCCTTGCAGGAACTCCTCCTGTCAGATTAGCATGGTCTAGTGGTCTGCGTCCAGGCTAAGAAAAGAGCCTCTGAGCTCTAATCCAGCATCTGATGTTGAGTGTGTTGATCCTCTCCTCTTCAGGATGCTATACTGTGAATGTATGTCCTTAACGACTGGCAGTATCCTCCTCCAGAACAGTTCCTCTCTCCTTTCAAGACGTTCCTCTATAAGTGTAAAACTGCTGTTTCTGTGTTGATGGCCAAACCCATTCTCTCCTTCGTGGTCTTTTTATGTCAACAGTTACCCGAAAGGTCCCTCCGGGGAGAGGGGATAGTCTCGGCAGCAGAAATATATCAGAATGGACAGAAATTTTCACGTAAACCTGTAGTCTGTAGTCTCAGAGTCCCTTACCCTGGCAGCAAGTAGATGTGATTTCGCTGTACCGTTAGACAATAACTAGTCTTTCTGGCATTCTAACCTGAGTATTTTCCCAAAAGGATTAGTTCACTACTTTAGCTTCCCTCTTTGTGAAACTAAGATGATGTTCTCTTCACAGGATTAGGTGAGGATTAGCTAGTGTTTTTCAGTGATTTGCAGATAAAAGAAGTGCTTTGTGTACACGTATATCTTTTAGACTTCATGGTCTTCATCACATGGCAGTGTTCAGCTTTGCATTTTGGAAAACACCTGAATTAGGATACCGCTACAAAATAATTGTTACAGACAACTATTAAGATGTGCGTATTTTTAGAATGGAGTCCTGCTTCCAGAAAACGGAAGCATTTTGCAATTTGGAAATATTCTGCCCTGTTCTTTTTTTTCTTACCTTTTAATTTTATTGTTTATTAGTGTTAATACATAGGCTTTTTGTGGTCAAGCTGGAAATTTCAGTAATGTTTCTCTCTTGATGGCTGTAAGTGCTGTGTAAAGGTAGAAGGAAACACAATGCCATCCTTCAAGAGTTATCTTGCTAGACAGACAGATAGACAATGTCTGCTGTTACCTTTCCACACCAGATATCCCTAGTTCATTAATTAAAGTATTTGGAACCTGAAATTCACAGTGTTTTTTCGTCTTCTTTTATCATTTATGAGAATAAAGGTTTTGCAGCAGGTGGAATCAACCAACAGTCTTGTTGACAAGATATCTTGTTCCTCCCTAGCAATCTTGGCTCTGTGGGGCTTTCTTAGTAACATCAACAGATATGACTCAGAAGACAGAGGGAGAACAACGATGTTGTGTAGGAAGTTAAAGAACCATGTTTTTTTACAATTTTTTTTGTCCAAGACCATAGTCAAACTGCACTGCCTGCCTTATTTTCCTGTTATTTTTTCTTTTTTTTTTTCTTTTTTTTTTTTTTTTTTTTTTTTTTTTTTTTTTTTTTTTTTTTTTGCCTTTCTTGACAGCCTTTAGAACTGGAGCTAGTATCCTGAATTGATCTTAGCAATCAACATGAAATCGAAGAGACAACAAAACAGATGTTCTCAGCAGCCATTTTTTTTTCTTTCAAGAGGCTTGTGCTAATAAAGAGGTAGAAAGATCATGTGTGTGTAGTATATGAGTGGGAGCAATTCCAGTGAGCCACTTTTTTTCCAGCGTCAGTGAAATGACACAAAACATGAAATTTCGAAACGCTGTAATTTCAAATTTTTATAGCACCAAACTACAGGTTGCTAATGTGGATTGATTTATATTGCAGTAGACAAGATTAGATGGGGTATTGCATGAAGATAGTATTTGTATTCGGACACATGTGGACAATTTGGCTTTTGAGGGGCTTTCTTCTGTCCATAGGTACATATATGGGCCCTAAGCAGGAAGAAAATGTAGTGGAAACTTGTTTTCAATGTAAAATACAGGACCAAAAGTGTGCAGGGGGAGGGAAAAAAAAATCACCCCTTCTTGGAGCCCATGTATTTACCCATTCTCCTTTCTCATTAAACAGTCAGCCAGCGCTTTCCAGTCTGTTTCTTTTTCCCTCTGTCCTTGTTCCCTGGGTTTCTCTTGCTCTAGAGGGTTCTCCTTGTGTCTTCTTACGCCCTTGTGTTTTCAAAGTTACTTTAGTCTATTCCCCTTACAGAAAATTTCCTAATAATTGGCTGCAAACCTTTTCTTTCTTTCAAGCCCTTGAAGTAACCAGCTCCTTCTGGAGAACATTCCTGTGTTAATTTCCTTGGGAAATGTTTGCCCATGCCATCTTGGTTTTGAACTTTTACTGCATTTCTTTCAAGTTCCTTATAGAAGGAGCCAGTTCTTACGTGTTTGTGAAAGGCCATTTATATAGTCCCCAGACAGTAGGTAGCCAGGCACAGTCTGTAGGCAACAAATGCATCTCTCTAACCTTTCCGAAACCTTATCTTTCTTTAACGTATTGTCTTATCTTTTATTCTCATTTCTCTTGTTCTTGGCCCTCTGCTTTAGCCACTTTCCCACATAATCTCTTCATTTACATCACTAAAATTAAAATTACCATCTGATAGACTAACATGAAAGTATTTATCAATATATAATGGAGAAGTTACATTTTGTAAACTACACTTAAAATGGTGTATTTTTTTTAAAAAAAAGGATCAGATCAGTAGAGGTTATGTAAATGAAACATCAGAAATACAGCCTTCCTGCCACAAAAATAGTTTACGGTATTTTCTACCAACTTCAGTAGGAGCAGGAGCTAATCCAAAATGGTTCTGACCAAGAATGGAGAATTTTATTTACCATCTGCATGGATAGCATCTTACTGTGTGTTTTACAGTACTGTTTGGTGTTCTGATGTCCATTTTGATTCCTCTTATCCGATGTTCTGGGAACATAAAATAGACTTGGTTGCTATTTAGATAGGATATTTGCTCAGTGCTGGTATAAACTGCTGCTTTTCTACAGCCTGTGAAACAGAAACACTGTCCCCGTGAAAAGCTCTGCAGAATTAACAGAGCTTGAAGTCTTGGGAAATCCTCTGGGTCCCTTGCTGCCCTCCCTCCTCCTTTCTCCTCTTCTCCTCAGTATATGCTCTCTTCAGTTTTAGCTTCTGAAGATGAAAACCCTAGCCCTGAAAAAGTCTTGTAGGTATGACAGTCTTGGATAAACAACATTTTTTGTAGGGTCTGTTGGTCTTGTCAGGTTGTATTCTAGTCATTTTCCCAGAAAATGCCCTGAGGAGTTGCATACAACTCATCTGAAATGGTTTCCTATTTGTGTTTGTTACTAATGCTGTGGGATTGTTTAAGCATCCAAATATTTTTATTTATTATTTTTTTTTAATCATCCGTTTGCACTGCTCTAACAGATTTGCTGTAGAAAATTGGTGCTAAAACCCGGTTCCATGTGTTGTTAGGACTGAATTTTTTTCTCTGTTGTCCCAGTCCTCTGCCTGAAATATTCACAGGAGGCTGGTAAGACTCATGCTGCAGTTCAGCGCAAGATGGGAAAACTGTTCTAGCGTGTGGCATCCATGCTGTGCTGTCTGTCTTGCTTTCTCACCCACCCACCCCTCCCAATGGCTGCCTCGCTCGGGCCCATTTGCCTTTTCAGTGACGGAGATAAGATGTCAATGAGAGGGGAGGGAGGGTTAGCAGAGCTGCCAGAGGAATTGATTCTTGTGACCCTCTCCAAGCAGTCTGTCTGCGCAGCAGCACATGATGTGGTTTATGCACAATAGGCTGCTAATGCCCTAGTCAGCAGCTTCCAAAGGAAGAACAGTACAGAAAAAAAAATAATAGCAGTCCTCCATGAGCGGCAGTGAGTACATGGACCAGAGCTAAATTTGGAAAGCTAAAGCTTATTTCATGCAAGATTATTAGAATTATTTGGGTTTCCAAATGCGTGCTCACACACTTGTACATATCGCTGGCCAGCTTTTCCACGTGACTCAACTGGATACAAATTCAGCTGTTATTTATAGATGGCAAGAGCAGTGATGGCATTATCTTGTAGCACTCCTAGTCCTGAAATTATAGTGCTTGTTTGCAGGGAGAGCGGGCCAGATGCCCTCTATGAGAATTTAGGCAGGCTGCTCTTCTTTAAATGTCCATAGGATGAGATGGTCAAAAATAACCCTTTTGCTCTTCCCTGCTTCATTTTTATTTTCGGACACAGAAAAAAAAGGTATTGAAAAACATGTGGACTGTGATTTCTACTGGCTTCTTCCCTAGATGCATGTAAAAAAGTAGTCAGCCATGTTAATCTTTTTACCTTTTCCCCTATTCCATAGATAACCTGTTTCTACCTATGTAAAACCATAAACATTCCCCTGAAGACAAGGAAGTAGCAGTTGCTAATCTGTCTCAAGCTAATGCTCATACTTAGGTATTTAAATAAAACAGTCTCATGTTCAAAACTGCTGTGTGCTTGTAGCTCAGCTAATTGAGCTGAGGCATGTGCGCGTGCACTGAAGCCGTGTTTTGGGATACTGCCTGTGCACAGAAACAGCTGGCTGATTTCTGCCTCTGCAGAGGGCTGTAGCCTTGGTACTGGGGCAGGCTCTGAGCTGCAGCAGGGAAGTCATCTAGCTGGGGGAAAAACACAAAACAAATACAAATAAATGTCTGTGAAAAACAAAAACAAAACAACATAAACCAAAAAAAACCCACCAGTCAGATCAGATTCCTGGTCAGGTTCACAGGGTGGTCATGCAAAGAGATGCTTCAGCACAGTTGGGAGCATGCAAGCCACAGCAGGGGATGGGTATAGACAGCAGAATAGAGGGCTACCTGAAGGCAGTGTTGCTGCTGAACACTTTGTATAACAACAATACAATCAAAATAATCTGAATAGTAGGGTAGGGTTATTTAGATGTTTCTTACTTTATGCCAGCTTGAGTTTTCTCTGTGGCCCTAATCATAACAGAGCATAGATGATTTGCTAGGTTTGCTTTATTGGTAATAAATAAAATAAACATAGTGCACATTGTGTCTTAAAGGGTATCAGAATGCCTTAACAACAGTATCCATGGTTCAAAGAATCTGTTCCTTTAATACAATGCGTGAGGTGAGAAATGTCTATTGAACACAGCTAGAAGAAACAAACTTTCAGGGTACGAAAGCCCTTCTCTTGCTCAAATCAGTTACCAAGTTTCCTGTGCAGATTTGGGATTTAACTCGGGTATGTTAAATTAATATTAATTAATTAGTCAGTTCTCAAGAAAAGGTGATTGGTACCAGAGGAGCAGAGCAGGTTGCTTGCTAGTAATGGGAAGATGCCAGGGTTTGTGGGGTTAATGGGACACAGAAGGGAAAAAAAAAAAAAGAAGTAATGACTTAATTAAAAAACTAAGGCATTAACCGAGGGGTGAGATGGGAAACATCGCTGTCTTGAAATTGCAGTACATGCACACGTATGTCTGCTCTGTATTGTTTGAACAGAAATCAAAAGCTCCTGTAAGCTGAGTTTCTCTTTGCTGATGTCCTTAAGGGTTTTCATGTTCACACAAAGATTGTTTTATACGTGGTTGTAATTTTCTTTCAGAATTAAAAACAAAGAACAAGGATAGGGTCAGAGTGCTTTCAGCTTAATTCTGTTCAAGTACGAAGTTTGCATAGAGTGAAAAATGGTCCTGCAACCCCCACCTTTGAAAACCAGCATCTTTTTTCCTTCAACACTTAAAGAGAAGTTGGCAAAGGTTGTATTACGCTAATTGTACAAAAACTAAAAAATTCTGAGGACACCTGATAAAACAGTCTTTTCCCATAAAAAATGTAAAATAATGTAAAATTAAAGCAAAAAGCAAGACTGCAGAACCAAGAAGCAAAACTTCCTGAAATAGCTTTTGGTCCTTCTCAGAAGTTCTGGCTGTGCAATGTTAACTTTGGAAACACATTTCTGCTATAAATTTTGGTTGTGTGGTTTTTGTAATTTTTTTTTTCCTCCTTGAAAGCCTCTCCAGATGTTTAACAGTTGTTGTCTGAAAATGTTCCATGGCAGGCACTGAGACTGCGGGCACAGAGCAGTAACCCCTTGATGTGGTAGTTGTGGTTTTTCCTTGCAGAAAGAGGAAGGTGTATGATCTTCTCTGTTCTGGGACTCGTTCTGTCACAAATGGTGTGACCTTTAGCACATCACCTGCTCTGGGTTTCTTTTATGTTAAGACTTGGCCAGCAAGCCATGTAGCTGGATGGCCACTTCAGCAGTCTCTGCAGGAGCTCCCCACTCTCTCTGATGTTAAGTGTTTTTTACATTTCTTGTCTTTTTTGAGTAATTATAAGTAAAAGCCAGATTTAAATACTTTTCCAGTGCAGACTGTTTGATTGAAATTCCTGTGTTCACAATCATTTGATTTGTAAAAGACTTCCAAAAGTCATCTATGCCATGTCCCCCTTGCCCGAAGAATCCCTGATGTGGGTCTCACATGATGTTTATCAGACCCTTCCTTGGTATCTCCATTCACGGAGACTCCTCAATGTACCCCTTAGGGTATTTAGGAGCATTATAGAATCATAGAATCATAGAAT
>NW_010129491.1:780-1264 GCF_000699245.1 Pterocles gutturalis | reverse complement strand
GCCCCTAGCAGCCCTGGGGCAGGGTCTGACCCCAGCACCCCATCGTGGGCACCTCGGGGGGACGGGCACACCCAGCCTTTGGCGCGAGCAGCAGGGGATTTGTGGGATTAAGGATTTTTGCCTTTTTGTGTGTGTGTGTGTGTGGTTGCAATCCTGTTTTAAGCAGAAACAGAACCCAAGCAGCGATGCCCGTCGGCCTGGATGGACTAAACCACAGCGCGGCGCGAGACGGAGCAGCTTCGTCCCCTGCTCAGCTCCCAGCCCGGGTTGGGGCTCGCTCCCCGCCGGATCCGGCCGCGTTTCCCATCCTTGCAGCAGATCCAATTGCCGGGAGCATCCCGGCCTCTCCGCCGTGTGCTGCTGCCCAAAGGGTCTCTTGCCCCCCGAATGGCTGCGGTCGGACCGCGCAGGAGGGAGGAAATCCCAGCGGGATGTTCCGGAGCCCTTTGGAAATCCCTGCGGCTTCCTCCGGGGTCCCCGCCCC
>NW_010129491.1:0-607 GCF_000699245.1 Pterocles gutturalis | reverse complement strand
GGTGGTAGCTTTGCACGGGGCTGCGTGTGCACGTGTGCGTGGGTGCGTGTGTGCACGGGTGCAGGGGATGGCATGTGCATGGGTGCATGTGTTCATGGATGCATATGTTTGTGGGTTCATGTGTGCATGGGTTTGCACGTGCGCAGATGCACGTGTGCATGGGTAGATGCGTGCATGGATGGACGTGTACGTGGATGCATGCGTGCATGGGTGCAGGGCTTTGCACGTGCATGGGTGCATGTGTTCATGGATGCATGTGTTCGTGTGTGCATGGGTTTGCATGTTCATTCGTGCACGGGTGTGCATGTGTGCATGGGTTTGCTTGTGCACAGGTTTGCATGTTCATGTGTCCACGGGTTTGTATGTGCAGGGGTGCATTAGTGCACCCATGCATGGGTGCACGCTTTCACGGATGCACGGGTGTGCGTGTGCATGGGTGCACGGGTGGCTGTGCACGCCGCACACGCCTGCCCCCCCCCCCCCACGTGCCCCGCCACACACGCCAGGTGGCAGAGCCATCAGTCTCTTCACTCCTCTGACTAATTACCATAAATTGACACTGACTAATTAACCATCCCGCCTCATTACAGCCCAGATACCGCAGCGC
>NW_010129490.1:0-2225 GCF_000699245.1 Pterocles gutturalis | reverse complement strand
GGAGATAACGATTCAAGCGTCCAAGACCGGAGTGTATGTTGGGGGGGGAAGGCCTGGCGGGAGAGCGCTGCGGAGCCAGAAGAGAGCACCGAAACCGAAAGCGGAGCGAAGGCAAAAGAGAGCACTCTTCCAGGAGTTCTTACCTAGATACGGGGCATGACGTGCATGATATGGAATAAATTATTGTCTGTTCTGAGTCTCAGTCTTAACATAAGGGCAAATCCTATGCTAGCAACCGGCTGTGTCTCTTTGCTCATCTGCTGACCTTGGCAGCAGAACAAAACATTATCTCTTATCAGCTCTTCTCCTGAGCGTAAATCCAAAACACAGCCTCTTGCTAGCTATTTATGAAGAGGGAGGGAAAAAAAAATTAACAGAGTTAACTTTAAGCAGTATGACACCAGGTACTGTCATAGTGCCTATTGTCAGGGCCTTGAGTACATTCCCTCTCCACTGCTTCTGGGGTTTTGGCTGCCTAGATTCAAAACCAGCTTCCACTATGCAGCTGGCTGACTCTAAATCAAATTGCTGTGAGATGCTTCAGTGGGGCTTGGCCCCTCCCTACTTTCAGAAGCTGCTTCTGAGCTGGGTGCTCACCCTTGGCCCCTACCTGAGCTATGCCGCAGCTATGCCTATGCTTTTACAGGTGCTTAGCTGATCTGGATACTGATCCTGACCTCCGAACTTGAATTCCTGGCTTGATCCTGGACATGCCTTATCACTATGGACTTGTCTGGCAATCATGGGACTGCTGGCTGACCCTAGTTATCATCACAGAGCTCAGCTGCTATCCTTGCTTGTATGCTATGTGACTGCATGCCTGACAGTGCCCTTACTGTTCCTGCCTACCTTGTGGCGATGCTAACTTCCTGGCTCACCTTCCCTTGTGGAACAGCTCCTCTGCATGGCTCTTATAATCTGTACTTCATTTGTAGTTCTCCCTCTGGACTTGCAGCATGTTGAGTAGCTTTTGAAATTGATGTGCTGATAGTAGCCTCTCTATGAACAGCATATGGGGATATGTACTTTGTTAATTGTCTCCATGAAGGCAGGGAGTTCAGGATCAGCTAACACCCATCTGATCTCTGTGATGTTGTTTTTGACTCATGGGTGGACAGTCTGGAAGATGGCCTGGGAGACCTCCATCTGCACTGTGGACTTCATACTGGCTGCCTAGCAATCAACACTAAGATGGTAAGGCTGCACAATGCAACAGAGGACCTTCTTCACAGGTGTTGACACGCAGAATGTGATATGGTGACACTTGGCGACAGGCACTAGGTCACTGCATAGAACCTTGCAGGTGACCTTCTTTATGTCAAAATTTGGCACTTCCTGATGGTCCATGCAAGTGCACAACAACAATATGACCCCAGGAGCTGGAGGGTCATTTTCTGCAGCGTAAAGAAGTTGCTTACCCTTCAACAGCTCACTTTGCCCGTTCCTGGAGAAAAAGATTGGTCCAGTACTTTATTGATAATTCTTGAGCATGAGTGTAATTGAGAATACAGCAGCAGTAGAATCAAAACCAGCAGCAAGAATGGCAGCAGTATCAGTCGGCTTGTCAGTTCATTCCCAGGCAGGGTAGGCTTGGCCTGGCTTCCAAGTACATGCATGTGAGTCACTCACGTCTCTTAGCCATGGAAACAAAGATCATTCCCTGTCGTGGGTTGCCAGGACAATAGAAAGTCGCATGAAACAACTGCAATTTCTGTAGTTTGTTACATATGGGATGAATTCTAACATACTAATAGTCCAGCAAAACTAAACTAAGAATAATTATTACATATGGGATGAATTCTAACATACTAAAATACATAGCAAAACTAAACTAAGAATAATTTTTGTAAGCAATTTGCTGGCAGGATCTGTGTCCAATTCTCTGATTGTACAAATAACTTGTACCATTAGGACAGTACTGTAGTATGTTAATAGCTACTGACAGATGTTAGGACATTGTTACATGGTTTCATTAAATGTCCAGCTAATTTATCCTGTTGTGGTTTTGTGTGGTCGGTTTGTTTGGTAGCAGGGAGGGGCCACAGTAATGGCTCCTGTAAGTAGCTGCTAAAGGTTTCCCTGGACTCCAGCTCTGCTGGCAGCAAGGGAGGGGATGCAGTCGGGGCTCCTGTAAGTGACTGTTAAGAGTTCACTCCCACTCCCGGGCTCCAAGGTTTTAGTAGCCGGGGTGCGGGAGGGGGGCAGTGGGGGAAGGAGTACCACCG
>NW_010129489.1:46585-57865 GCF_000699245.1 Pterocles gutturalis | reverse complement strand
ATTCTGTGATTCTGTGATTCTGTGATTAGGATAACAATGGGCAGCCAGGGGAAGTTCTTCGGACGGGCAGCTTGAGTAGGTGTCAGTGGTTTGGTCCATGGCAATGCATTCAGACAGTGTAACGATATGCTCATGCCGTGGGAGGTCCTTGGCGTAGCTGCCTGCTTACTTGTCTGTTAAGTCTGAGAACTGAGTCTCACTGTCAAGATGTTTGGTGTGTTTCATCTTGCAATTTATCAGCTTGTATTTGGAAGATCATTCATTGTGTGCATTCCTCTATGCCCCTCAACTCTTCATACACTTGTTTCAACATTTGCTTTTGCCTGTCACACCTTCCTTTTAGGAGACAGGGTTTTTCTCTAAATTAATATGTGAATAGTTGATGCTAATATTTTTTTCTTTGCTTCAACTCATTTTTCTCAGGTTGCGGAGGCTATTTACACACAGGCAGGGGTGTGATAACATCCCCCAACTACCCTGAAGACTATGCTCCTAATCTGAATTGTTCCTGGCATGTAGTGGTAACTTCTGGATTTATCATTGCTGTTCATTTTGAACAGCCTTTCCAGGTTAAGAGTGAGGATACTTCCTGCAGCCTTGGAGATTATGTAGAGGTGAGATTACTTGCTAGGTCATCAAATCCTCAAAGCTATTAAAGGTACTGAATCTTTTAGATTTCAGTGTCAGTAAGGCAACCCAGGTTGAAAGGGGGTGGAAATACCAAAGATAAATACTACAGATAGTATTTCTCTCTCTCTCTCTTATTTATTGATGTGCATTAATTAATCACTAGGTTATTGTTTTCACCCATGTCTGGAAGCATTGGGGTGGTATGTGCATAAAGTTTACATTCCCGGTCTGTTTGCTTGAGTGACATTAGCAATTTATCTTCTTCTAGCTGAAGAATGGGTTAGATAATGCTGCCCCACCTTTAGTGTCCGGAAGAGGGAATGGACGGTTTTGTGGAAGCAGCCCCATCTCTACCATGTACACCACAGACAATCAGTTGTTTGTCCACTTCATTTCTGATTTTGGAATGAGGGTCAAGGATTCAAACTGAAATATGAGGCTAAGAGTCTAGGTGAGTCTGGGAAATAAATTCTGCAACTCAAGAGTTTGTCCTCTTAAAGGAGGTTCTTGTCATAAATCCCAACCCTGGTAACCATTACTTGTCTGCAAAAATGTCCTGTTCCTTCTTTAGTGCATGACTTCTGATCTGACACTCAAATTTTTCCTTTTTAAAGAGAGTCAGCTCCAGGTCACAGAACCTAGAGGTATTAAAGTTAAAAAAAAAAAAAAAAACTTACGGGAAACCCTTTAGCAGGGAAGTAGCATCTATACTTAGGAAGAGATGTTCAAAATTCATACAGGAAAGGAAAAAAAAAACCAACCTGGAAACTAGAACATTATTTTGGACATATAGTACCCAGTGCAAGTGCTAAATGATGTCAGGAATTATTTAGGTTAGTGTATCTAGAAGGGTGGTAACATTTCTCACAAGTTTTCACAAGTTTTACTCTCAGCTGTGAAAATAACATTCCCTGCCAGAGCTAACATTTTTTTGAAAGAATGAAAAAAATGGAGAATCAGGTCCCAGGCATAAATCAGGGACTTAGCATTTGCAATTATTCCACTGTGTTCATGACACAATGCACTTGGGACACCAGGAGACCTCGTGTTAAACAGTGTAACTAAACACAACTAAGGCAACCTGTCAGTCTACTAAAATTTTTAAGTGCTTGTTTTCTGCCCGCTTTTCCATGCTGCCACAAAGAATCATTCTTAGCATTACTGAAGGGGATTCATGAAGGGAATGGGCAAAGCTGTACAAAGTATTTCTACCACTTCGATTTATAAAACTTGACTAAAACCCTGTGTTAAACCAACATTGCTAGAACACAGCGGGGGTTTTTGAAAGAAATGTTCTGGTCAAAATAAATATATTTTTGTAGGATAATGGACTTTAACAAATCGTCATGATTGCCCTGACTGGCGTTCCTCACACAGTCATTATTGTCTGTGGAAACCAGAAGTAGGGAATGATTCACGGAAGCATTGATGGGTCTGACTTGTAGGCTTTCTAGCTCTTGGGAACTGAGGTAGGAGCAAGGCAAGAAATACATTTCCTGATTGGTTTAGAAGCAATCCAAGGAAGAACTAGCTGTTTAATTCAGGGCCCTGAACATTTGGAAATGAGGAGAGCTAGGTAAGCAGGAGCACAAGAACATAGGATTCTATTGCATTAAAATGTTTTCCCACAATAAACAGTAAAATGCATTTGGTTTTGATGTAACTATATGACACCGAAAGGAAACTGTGTTGGAATATAGCGATAATTCATACTTTTGATTTCCTTAACATGTTGTTTTTTATTGGTGATCTTTTCTTTCCCAGCTTGTGGAGGGAATATTTATATCAATGATTTCAACCCCAGTGGATATACAACTTCCCCCAACTATCCGAGCAATTATCCCCCGCATGCTGACTGTGTCTGGACCATAACTGCTCCTAATGGACATGCAGTAGAGCTGCAATTTGAAGATCAGTTTTACATTGAACCTTCACCAAAGTATACATCCACATTATTTTGCCTGTGTTTCTTCAGAGACTCCATTCTGATTCTTCTTTCCCTGTTACTTTCTCTAATTTCTCCCAGAGCACACTTCCAGATTTACAATCAAAAGTGATTAGTAAATTTTTGAGAGAGATCACAAAAGCTACCAGCCTACTGATATACGTTCCTAGGACTTTGCAGTGCATGACAGAAATCAATATAACAGACAGAGAGGAAGCATCCATGGTAGAAAGGTGCTTTCTGTAAAATCTGTGCCCTCTAGTCCTTTTGTATTCATATTTTCAGTCATTTTGACTCTCGGGTGCTTTTAAATCCAGTGGATTACCACCACAACAATTTGTCTCCTTCCTTCACTGCCTGTCTGCTGATTTGCAATGGCTCTACATGTTCTGCACCCCTGCCTGAAGCATAAAACAAGGCCTAGTTTCCAGATGATATAACTTCATTGATTTGGGGCTGGACCACTATGCGGCAAAGGTGAGCCTCACCTGTGAGACCATGTCCAAAAAAAAAAGTGCAGGATGGAGGATCCCAAAGGTGTCCTGTCTCACTGGCTTCCCAGGATGCTGCACCATTCTGATGGCAAAGCTGTTAGTTAAGATATTTTGGGTCTTTCTGTGCCCACCCATGTAAACCCCCAGATTTTAATTTTTGTTTGCTTCATCTGTTTTATATCTGTTCCTTAATTCAATGGTCATGAATGAGACTTAATAGGGAAAATCTGCTGAATCTGAATGCTGCCAAAAAAAAAAAAAAAGTTAAAGATGGTCACAACCACTTTATCAGTGCTGTTCATACTTCTCCACAGCACTTGCTTCTGTCAGATCTGATCCGATCACAAACTGGGCTTGGAATGAATCTTTCTCAAAGCACTTCTTTTGGTTAAAATATTACATAACTATTGTTGATTATGAATTTGTTGATCCTGTCCTGGTCACACTGCATAGTAACTGATCTAATTTACTACAGCTTCCTGGCTTTGTGCATATACTGAAATTACTTCAAACCATTACTGCTATACATTGAACAGAAAATTCTATTCTCTCCTAGTTGCACTTCCAGTTACCTAGAGGTCCGCAACGGTGCTGACTCCAGTGCCCCTATCATTGCCAAGCTGTGTGGAGGTTTGATGCCAGGCTCGCAGAGATCGTCAGGACCTGTCATGTACCTGAGGTTCAGGTCTGACAGCAATGCCATGCACGTGGGATTCAATGCTAAATACTCCATTGGTAATTCTTGGATTTATCAATTTCTCTGATTTTAGAGGAGATTTTGGGCTCAAGTGTCAGGCTTTTGTAATAGGGCTTAAATCATGCCTATGAGGTGGACTGACAGGTACACGCCTCTCAATTAGAGCTAAGGCATCAGAATCATCATACGGATTAAGATCAGCATGTTCTGCACATAGCAAGAGGTGAAAACTATGGAAGAACGAAAGTGCTCAGATCTGCAGCAGTGGAAACAGAGACTGGACAGCCTCTTGTCAAAGGCAATTATCAAAGGGGCAGTAGAAAAAAAGGTTGACACATATAAAGTCATGTAACATTATTTGATTTTCAGCATATAAAATTAGTGTCACTTTCATGAGCAGGATCCTGAAGGGGAATGCAAAGAGAGCTGGCAAGAGAAGAACTAGAAGCTTCTCTATGTAAATGTAAATCAATCTATAATAACCATGCTGCTAGATAATCAGTGTGTTATTATATTTCTGAATGTGGAAACTGAAGCAACATGCAAGAAAAAGTTGTTAGTATATGAAACCACAATTTATATTTATCCATAAGAGATTTACAGTATTTCAGCTATATGCCAGTCACCCTGGAACAAAGCAGTCACCACTGAGAAGAGCTAACAGTATGAACAGAACTGTTATTGCTACAAAAAGACTGTAACTAGCAGACACATTGAATATATGGTAAAATCCAATAAATTCCACCTGGGAATATTATTTGCTGTAAGCCTTAGTATTATGAACTTATGTTTGCAGGTATCACAGAGAAATGAGTTTTCAGAAAGAGAAAATTAAAAATAAATAGCTGTTTCCTGAATTGTGCAATGATCCCTTACCAAGGCATCACAAGGAGTGGAATGTGAACAGGAAGGGACTGCAAGAAAGAGAAGAGGAGTCTGAAGCATAGCTGTATGCCCAAACCAGGAGTCAACTTTTGTCAGTCATAAAAATTTTAGATCCACATTTAGCAGACTAAATTCTTTATAACTACCTAATAAAGTTTTCCATGATTTTCTGGTAACTATGGACATGGGTAGAGATTAGATAAAGACCTTGAAATCAGTGAGAGAGAGGAAGGGTTGCTTGCAATGGAAGGGGCTGTGTGGAAAAAACAGAAAACAAAAAACAAAAAATAACCCAACCCAAACTAGGACTGGTTGAATTAGAAGGAGAATGTGGGTGATTTTTGACTGGAAGGCAATTCCTATTTTATTAACGCAGTTAGAGAAGAGTCAGTTGTGCCTTCACTCTAAGTCTTGTTTAGGAGAAGGGTCACCTCGCTGACGTCCTTCAGTCAACCAAGCAATGTTCTTCCTTTTGCAGCTCCCTGTGGCGGGACAGTGATAGGACAAACTGGCGTCATTGAAAGCATGGGGTATCCTGAGCTTCATTATCAAGACAACCTTCTGTGTGAATGGTTTCTGCAGGGTCCCAGGGGCCACTATCTTACCATCAGACTAGAAGGCCTAGATATTCAAAACACCTCCGAGTGCACGAATGACTTTGTGGAGATCCGAGAATACAACGCTTCTGGTCTGAGAATTATTTCAGTGTTTGTCTTCCCTTCCCTAGTACTCCTATGAAACCTCACCAGAGGTGCCTGAAAGCATTTCCCTTTGGGTACAAAGTGAGCCTTTTCAATGTACAGTGTTTGCGTCTGTCTGCCTTGCTTGCTGAAGCAAAGTAAGACAAACAAAATCCTTCTATTTCCCAGCAATAACTTGATTTTACTAGTTTACTGCTGCCTGTATGGTTAGATTGGAAAATGATCCTTCAGTGTAAATATAAATAATATATTGATATAAAATTGTCTTTCTGTATTTGATTTTTGCAGGGAATTTGTTGGGCAGGTACTGTGGTAATACTCTCCCTGCTGCTGTGGACACCTCTGACAGTTTTGCTTATGTCAAGTTTGTCACTGATGGATCAGTCAATGCCCGAGGATTCAGACTGCGCTTTGATTCAAGTACTGAAGGTTGGATATTTGTAAGGTTGCAAGTTACTCTCAGGGAAGCAACATATACTACAGACCATAATTGCACTAGTACAGCATATATTGTAGATCACTTGTTCTTGTAGTGGTGTGTATTTGCTCTTAATTATAAACTCTGGGGGAGGTATGAATAGAGCTCTCTGATCACTACTTAGCAGAGCTGAAACTTTGAGAGGCAAGCAGCCTCCTGCTATAATGGATGTTGCCATCAGTGGTAGGTCTCACACAATGAAGCACACTTGTCCACACCTTTTCTATGCAGCGATCAGTCCAGGGGTGTCCTGATATACCCTCCCCACATCCCTCTTGATGAAGAGTTAGGTAAAGAAATGCTGTGATTTTCCTTTATGTTATTCTGGCTTTTTGAGGTGAGTGGTATTCTTAAATCTCCCTAAAACCAGTAGTTTTTAACCAGTAGGCTTTAAGCAGAATCACAGAACTACAGAGCCACTGAGGATGGAAGAGACCTCTAGAGATGAGGTAGTCCAACCCCCCTGCTCAATCTGGGTCGGGTAGAGGATGTTGCCCAGGACTGTGGCCAGTCAGGTTTTGAATGTCTCCAGGGATACAGAATCCAAAACCTCTCTGGACAACCTATTCCAGTACTGAACAACACTCACAGTAAAAAATGTTTTCATATGTTCGGATGGAATATTTCATGTGTTTCAATTTGTGCCCATTGCCTCTTGTCCTGACCTCAATGACTTGAAAGAGCTGCTCTGATCAGGACTAAGGACGTAGACCTGTTTCTGCTTAACACTTCTCTTTCACATTCTTTAGTGCCCATACAACGCTTGTCCTGGCAAAATATGGCTACTTTTTAAGAAATTCTTTGTGGTAGTGGTCTTGAAAAATCTGTCAACTCTTCTTAACTCTTTCCAGCTCATTTAAAAGCTCAGCTGAAAGCTTCCTTTTTCTTTGTGTTTGCTTCTGCAATAAAATAACAGAGGGGGAAGCAAACTCCAAAAGAATGTTATTCAGTTCCCAGGACCCTGTTATGCAACCAGAGAAGAGAAACTGTATTAGCAAAAAATGAATGCAGGTGGGTACGCAGGTTAGACTATTCTACAGGAGTCTGTGAGGGTGAGGAAAGGGACTAAGTGTCCCACTGCGCTCCATTAAAATGTATCTTTGTATTTTAAAAGGAAACTAAATGTAAGCTGGTAAATGTATACCATTAGTCTCAGAGGAAAAATGCACTCTATACCTGAGACCTTTAGTGATCTTTCTTCAGAGCACAATTTGATATTCATAACAAAGACAGGAAAACCACAAATAACTAATGAAAAAGTGTTGCTTAAAATCCCTGGAAGCTTTTTCTCTGCCTCTGTTAACCAGCAGAGGAAAAACATATCCTTCATAATTACTGACTCTAAGACTCTGCTCATTCTGTGTAGCTCTGCCCAGTCATCTGAAAGGCAGAAATGTCTCAATCCTGCCACAGTGAGAGGCTTGTATCACTTGACATCAAAGCCAGTGGGTCCCTCAGTCTTCTAAAGCCCAGCATGAGCCTTTCAGAGGAGGGAATATTAATAACTAGACTAAAAGGAGCTCCTATGGTCAAGTAATATTCAACTACGTTTATGGATGAGTGATAAAGACTGGCAGGAACTTAGCTGTTTAGACAAACATATGGCCAGGACAGGCATATCAAATCAAGTTCTCAGGATCTCTTTGCTTGCATTATTAATGAGGGGTTTTTTGTGATAACTCTATAAGCAATGCTTTACTCTAAGAAGTGTCCCAATATTTGGGTATTTCAGAATGTGGTGGGGAATTTACTGCCCCTGTTGGAACATTTACTTCGCCCAGCTATCCCAACCTGTACCCACATAATCGAGTGTGTGAATGGAGGATCACAGTGGAAGAAGGCCGACGTGTGACTCTAACCTTTAATGACATGAAAACTGAAGAGCACTGGAGATGCTCATCAGATTATGTGGCTGTAAGTATTGGGTGTGAAGGCAGAAAATGCTTTTCCTAATCCCTTTATGGAGCATTAGTGGACGTAATAGAGCTGAAATGTCATTTGCAGTTCTACATCTGGTTTTAAGACAAATCATAATTTAATCTGGGGAAAACAGATCAGTGAGAGAGTTAGCTCTATAGAGTATCTAAACTCATCTACCTGTTTTAGAGTATGGAAATTTTGTAATTGTGGTCCAGGTATAGAGAAGAACTTGAAGAAATGATTGGAATTGGCTCTTTATCAATTATGGAAAAAAGCTCTGGAGTTTTTGAAAGCTTTCAGTGTCTCTTCTCTGGACACAAAGTCCACCAGTTCCAAGTCTCTTTTGACTTTGGAGGTTGTTACTGCTGTTGTTTCTTATTGTTGTCAATTTAAAAAAAAAAAAAGAAAAAAAAAGCCTGAGATTGCAACAAATGGCTACTACTGTGTTGGACCTTGCATATTCTGAAAGAAAGATAGGGAGACCCCATGAAATTCTAGCTATTTATCACCCCCATCTCCAAAAATATAGATTTTGGTTATTTTCACATGGTTATTTTAGATTTTTAGTTATTTAGTGCAAAAACCCCCTCAAACCTGACATGCAGAACTGGACCTGGTCAGATGTACAAATGCCTCAAAAATATGATTCGTCTATGAAATTGCAGGAATGGAAGATCTAGTTTAGTTTCCCATTTGTTCAGATTAGCAGTGCAAACACAGAAATTAGTTTTAGCGTGATCAGAAACTAGCCCATGCATGCACAAGTGGAAGGGGTGAAGTAGCTCTCCCTTGTGAGTTGTAGAGGATCTTCCCCTTATTTTCCTTCAGACGTGCTTTAGACAGACCACGGGGAGCTGGCTTTTTATCAATTAATGAAGTAACGATCTCTTAAATGAAGATCTGTCCTGCCAGCTTTTGTGCCTTCAGCACTCTAACATACTCCAGATCTCAGTGGGAAACATAGTTTCTGCCTTGCTTGCACTGTTGAGATAGTACTAGAAAGAAGGAAATTAACTCCTAGGCTAAAGGCTGTGTGAAAGAAACTGCAAAATATATCTGGATCATCAAAAAGTTAAATGTTTGAACTAATCAAAACTACCCACCAGCACTGAATATTTTGGAGGAGATTTTTTTATAAAGCTGATGTTTGCAGTAGCGAGACTACAAAGGTGATCATTTGAAATTGAATTAATATGATCAGTAGCTGACATTATTGATTGAAGATATAAATATTGAGCTAAAATACAGTCTTCTTCCCAATCAAATTGTTGCAATTACTGTTAAAAAAAAAAAAAAAGGTGAGAAAGAGGGCATATGTTTGTGTTTTGCCAAAATATGTAAGGTATTTTTTCATGTTTTACTCATAAGAGTTTGTTTTGACCCAATAGGTTTACAATGGCCTCAGACAGAACTCTCCCCAGCTGGCCAAGCTGTGTGGTGAGGTAAATCCAGGCACTGAGGTGAAATCCTCTGGAAACACAATGAAAGTAATTTTGGTGACAGATATGTCCCATGCAGACAGAGGCTTCAGTGTTTCATACACGTCTAGTGAAGATGCAGGTAGTGTGCGTGTTTGAATTGTTTGATCTTTGGTGAGTCATTTCATAGTTAAAGTACTGGTGCATGTCAAAAAATTACCAAGACAAACAACAAACTTCTGATACCTCTTTTTCTCTCTTACATCTCTTCGGTGGGATTATATCATGTATCTTTAATTAGTTGAAAGGATGTGAAAAAATGTGGAATCTCTGGGAGTTTCAGACTTTTATGTGCCTGTTATGTCAAATTTGAAAAGAAAAGAACAACCTCTGTTATGGATCACAGTCCTTACTCTCACTACTGATTTATTGTTTTGTACTTACTCTTGAGTAAGAGACAGTCTGAAGTGGCCTTATTCCATAAAAAGATCCAAAAAGCATAGTGCCATAGACAACGTGAATAATTCAAGTGCTTCCTTATTACTCAGGGGGGTAATTAATTGACTGTAGCTTGTGAAAGAGTGCAGCTAACACACTTTTGCAAGTTCAGCCTCCAGAGAGAAGGCAGCTGGCAGAACCTTACTTCTACAGCCTTGAGTCTTTCAAACTTGATTTTCCAATGTCCCCCAACCATCCTACTGTAGCATGAGTGTACTGCTCTTGAGGGTATGTTCCAGAAAAATATTGAGTCTAGAATTAGGTAATGGGTAGGGCTGAGCAATACTGAGCTGGAGTGGGATTTTATCAAAACGTTAAATAAAGTTTGTTGTATTGATGGCACTGCTCAAATATTTTATTTGATACCATGAATAATTGTTTCTTTGCTTTACACACGTGTTTTTAAAGACTTGCCAATAAATTCCTGGACACTAGGCAAGAATTCTCTTTTACACAGGAGTAAATTATAGAAAAGAAGATTTTAAAAGTTTTGATCTAATCACTGCGTATGTTTGCTGACATGAGCATATCAGAATAAACAGGGGCAAGATTCCTCCTCACACAAGAATTATTACTGTCTTTTGTTTCTGCAGTTTGTGGTGGAACTCTTATGGGATATGCAGGTGGGAATTTCTCTTCTCCTGGTTATGATGGTGTCAAAAATTACACAAGTAACCTGAACTGTGAATGGACCATTGAAAACCCCTCCAACTATAATTCATCCATATATATATATTTCGAGGATTTCCACTTGGAACATCACCAGGACTGCCAGTATGACTACCTAGAGTTACGAATAGGTTTGTATGTTCAGCAGAAGAACGGATTAAGCGTATCAAGAGTCCAGTTGTGCAGCTGTGTTTGTGCCAACTCTTGTTCATATATATTTGCAGAGAGTGATTGATGTAGGATCTGTACATTTCACATGCATGCCTTCCATGTTGCCTCCTAGACCAGGAGTAGAGATTTCACTGTCAGAGCAATGGATGCATGGATTTGGTCACCTTTTCTTTCAGGGGAGAAAATGGAAAACTGTATAGATATCTTTTGGGGGATAAATTGTTTTGGTGATTGCAGTACACACCTGACTCTCTCTTTACAAGGGACAATACAAATTTCACTTCATCTCCCTTGAAAGATGACAGTTAGCAGAAGCTGGAGTCATCAAAACAATTTATTTGGTCCACAGCCCATCCTTTCCCTGCCCCTGAAATATCTGCAGGGGTAACAGGAGTGGAGTAAAGAATGTTTTAATTATTCATAGCCTCTGGGCTGCATACCTACTTTATACCCCACTTTCATACTCTATAAGATGATTCTCCAAAAACAAATCCATATTTCCTGTGAGACTGCATCACAAAATACAGACTAAAGCATTTAAAAAGAAAACAATCACAGGATTAATGCACCGGTAATATCTCTGCATATTTGAGCATCTTCAGCTATCCGTTTGAACAAGCAACTGGAAATGTCATATGAAAGTCGCTCAGCTAATGCCAAGGGTAGTATGAAAGCTCAAGCTGTCTTCTTCACTGATAGCCTGTATCTGTGAGTCCCAGAGAGAGCAGGTTCTAATTTACTAGAAAATCATTTCTGGAACAGGGGGGCTGGGGT
>NW_010129489.1:6044-46564 GCF_000699245.1 Pterocles gutturalis | reverse complement strand
CAGGAATCTTTTACATCATTATTTATGTTAATTTGAACGAGAGCTCTTGATTGTATAGCATTGATTTTCCTGTGTAGAGCCAAAGCACGCATAGCTGCATAGCCTAGCAATTCCTTCCCACATATGCACTGGAGCTGGGAAATAATAGAAAGAGAACTTAGAGAAAGAAATAATAAAATATATCTGGTCCGTTACTCATCAGTTGCCACTACTCTCACTTTATTGTGAACCTCAGGCCTCCAGGCAATACAAGCAAAGGAAAGGGGAAAAACTGTAGTCTTATTTTGCTCTACCAAGTTTTGTCATCTAAATAGTAAAGTTCATTTTGGCCATGCTAATGCATCTTCAGTTTCACAGCCAGTCTCATGTCAAAGGCAGAATGCCAATTCAGCTGTGTATGCTGACAAGCAACATTTAATGAGCACTGAGATGCAAATAGTGCAGAATATCAATAAACTCAGGCAGGTGCTGTTTAAGACTCTCAGTACACCAGATGTGAATTTAGGGAAAGGTCCAATTCAACACTAAGCTACCCAAGAGACCCCAAATGAAACTGAGATGTATAAAATTCTTTTGAGTTACCTATGCAACACACTTAATTCTACTGAATGAAAAAAAAAAAAAAAGCAGAATTGACTTTGTGTATTCACTGTGAAATATTTAATCTAAAAAGATAAAATAAATATTTCAAATGTCTTAGCGCAAGGCTTTATATTAAGTTATTAAACTATCGGGCACGTGCATGTAGTCTGTACATGGTAATACAGCTGAGTATATTGCTACAGTGAAATATACTCCTAACTTTTGACTTTTGTGGAATACTCTTGATTTTGTCTTTCAGACCGTTCTCTCCAGTTTGAACCAAACCTTATAGCACAGTTTTCCTGTTTACATTTTCTGTTTATCAGCAGTCTCGATCTCTGGCCAGGTGGCCATTCCTGATTGTGTGTCAGTTTTCACACTGTAGATACGGAGTAACCTGGGTCCCATCTGTCACATAATCAATCACATCGTAAGATGTGTAAAAAAAAAAAAAAGTACACTTCACATTTTAGTGCTCGAAGTAGTTATTAATTTTTTTTCCCAAACTGTAATTTATCATGAACATCTTCTGCTTGTACAGCTCAGTATCATTTTAGTGCATGTTAACAGGACAAGTTTTAGCATTTCTGTGTGTAATTTACATTAATAGAATTGTATTATATATCACCTTTTATCCCTGTGCTTCAACACATTTCAAATGGTGGCTGTGTCACTGTATATGACAGAAAGATGAAGTTACTCAACCACATTGCTAGGAATAACTGTGAAAGGGCTTTAAAGAGCACCCAAAATTTCTCCCTCTTTCTCTACTGCCCTTGTAAGAACATCCTGCCACTCAGTGTGGAGCTGGGAGCTGCTTTTAAATGGAGACTTTTAAGACAAGCAGCCTGCTGTTATTAGAGAAGCAATCTTAGGAAAGGCATTGCCTGGATGTCGTGAAGGAACACTATTACACTCTTTTGCCTTCTCCTGAGAATGTATCAGTGATACACAGAATCTGATACTTCTACCAATGTGATGGATAACAGCTTACAGCAGCAGGAGCAAACATTTAGCATCACAGAAGTGCAATGGCCTGTGTTGTGCTTTCCTTTTAAGTTTCAGGGATTTGAACAAATGCTGGCTTTTTTTTTTTTTTTTTTTTTTTGACATACAGAGAACAGTACATTGAGCTCCCTAGGAAAGAGAAGTTTACTATTAATACAGCAGTGACAGCTTGTTCATGGATGAAGCACATCCCTATATGGTAGAAAACTCAAAATCCCCGTTGACTCTAATGAAGATGTCACAAACACATAAGTTCAACAGGCTTCCACGTGATCAGGTCTTTGGGCCATCTCTTCCCACCGTTCTTCCCCAAAACATCTGGTGTCATACAAAATGAAAGTGTACAGGATGGCAGGGAGGAGCCCAGGACATTAAAAGAATCACTAATATAGCTTTGGAGAGAATTTCCTTGTTGTCAAGATTTAGACCCCAGCAATGAACTGCTGCACTCTACCTATACACACAACAATCAGTTATTAAGTGTGATATATACTTTTCTCTGTTTTCTAGTCAAAACAAAATGAAATGCATGTTTGCCCTATGTATTCCTTTACACTGTTGTAGCTCTTTTAGGATTCAAAAAGTGTATTTTTTTTTCCTTTGTTTACTCAGGGGATGCTGATGGAGAGCTAATAGCTAGACTTTGTGGTCAGGCTGCACCATCTGTGCCGCTAGTCATAGCTGCCCCCCAGATCTGGGTACACTTCATAAGCGATGAAAACACAGAAGATAAAGGATTCTTGGCCCATTACACGTTTGAAGGTAAATGGCTTGATAGACTGTAGCCCTTGCTGACTGAGGCTCTTCTGGGGATTGCTGCCATTCATTTGGTGATACTGAGAATACACACTATGGGATCAGCTCTCAAAGAGGTCCTCAAAAGTTACACAGTGCCTGCCACTATTTATATCCATCTAAAGCAAACATATGCTAGCAATTGAACTTTCAGATTTATTTTGTGCCTCACTGTTCCCATTCCCTGAACCGCATTTGAGGTTTTGCAATGCAGCGCAACACTCAGAACAGCTGGTTGCTCTTGGGAATAGGGATGTAACAGGTAACACCAGCCAAGTTTGACTTACTTCAGATAGGCCTCCAGAGTGCTAGCATGGCTGAAATGCATTCTGCTGCTTGAACCTTTGCACTCATTTTGAAATCCACTTAAAGCTGTATCAGTGCAAATTACAGCACTTTGCCATTTACATGCCAGCACAACTATTCTTCCTGTCACAGCTGAATTTGGTCTTGGTGCTTATCTATACACATCAGTAAGTTTTTGACTTGATTGCGTTGGTCCAAGAATGACACTGGTTTGCTTAGGAGTCAGAGATAAATAAATGGAAGATAAGGTGGAAGAGGCAGCTGTAAGTGTCAGCTGGCAAAGGTTTTGCAGAGCTATGTTAAGTGTTGGAATAAATACAAAGTTTCAAGGTCATTGCATCGGTTTACTCACTGTTGAATGACAAAGATTTTAAAACTTGTCTTTTCCCAGATAAATTCTTCATCCTTACCTATATCAGTCCAACATATTTTGATACTATTACAAGCTGAATAATCTTCCACTCATTTAATTATAGTGTTCAGTACTTAAAATGTATCAAAATGTTACTTTTTTTCTTCAGCCTGTGGTGGTATACAGTCAGGTGAAAGGGGAGTTATCTCTAGTCCTAACTACCCAGAGCCTTACAGCAACCTGAATCGCTGCTCCTGGTTGTTGGAAGCCCCTGAAGGTGAAACCATCACTGTGAGTAACACCGTGTCATGATTGTGTGCACAGCTGGCAGTGTGAGAAGTACCCTCTGAGTCTTGAGGAACAGGTTTGAGACAATTTGGAAAACTGGAATGAAATACCTCCCCATTGGTCTTACCTAAGAAACAGGGGGAAACAAAGAGAACACAACCAAAGGAGACTGTGCTTTTTGAAAAGCAGATGGATCCTAGTCTAACTTGACCTCAAAACATAGCACCAACTCCTCCTTTAAACAATTACTTTCTGTGTTTAGGAAACTAAAATAGCTCATGTTATCAGATGTGCATGGATATTCTCACTAACATGAGAATAAACATGAGGGTGAAGTTTTTTCATCTCTGCAGAAAAGTTAGAAGCCACTAGAAAGTTACTTTTGTGTCTTAATGGTTAGTTTGGGAGATAATATGGTTGCCGGTACAAATTGCGTCAATGGGATGCCACTCTTATTTCCCCATAACTATTAATGGGCTTCCTGAGGTGCTACTTTCTTGAGCTAAATTGCTGAGAGACCAGTTTAAGCACCTTTATGGTCAAGCAGTCCTAAACTTCACTCACTGACTTATTTGACCCTTTGGAGAACAGGTGCAATCAGTGACATTTGCAGTCCAGGTCAGAAAAATATCTGAAAAGCAATTTTGTAAAAACATATTTCAGATTTTCATATGTAATGTCTTTCACTAGTTTCGCTATCATGTTTTCCTTATTTACAACTACAAAGGTATTTCTTAGAAATGCAAACCCATAATCCTAATTTTTCTGCTGCATGATATTCTGACCACTGCCTAGGTACTTACTTCAGGGAATACAAGATTATTTTAGTAGAACACAAAATTTCTAGTTAATTCACAAATTTGTTTAAGCAGAACTAATCTTAATCAGATGGAAGTAGATTTCTATTTTGAAAGGACTGAGTAGCAGCCCCCCTCAGTGAAGGCAGACTAACATTTTCCAGTATAAGCTGTCAGTTTGCAGTATAAGCTGGTAAAGTTCCACACTTAAACCATTTGAGCTAAATTTGTATTTGGCCTTTGCCTCAGGCAGAGTTCTTTTGGAAATGAATACACACAAAAGTTACAGGAAGAAATACTGTAGTACTAGTGCTAAACTTTACCGCAAAGATCCTAATCCTGGAACTGGTGAAAAAAAACTTATTGGAAGAGGGCCAGGCAGTCATTAGTGTTCATCAATATTTCAACATCAACAAATCCAGAAGTCTACTGGATCAGCAATCTAAATCTTTGAACTGGAAATCCCACCCATGTGCATACCACTCCAAGGACAAAGCATCATGTGGGAGGGAGACGGTCAGAAGCTGCCTGCCCAGCCCAGTCTGCATCTAGGCCCATAGGAACCAACCATGCAACTGTTTTACTCAGATTTAATGGAAACTAGCATTAATTTTAGCAGCTGCTAAGTATTCTGATTCAAAATAATAGGAAAAAAAAAATCCAAGGCTTTCTGCTTACATAGCTATTTATATTTGAACGTGGAACTTTAGATTTCATGACCAGAAGCCTTGGGAGCAGGAAGGTGGTTCAACACCTGCACATATTCAAGACCGTTTTGAAGCACATGCTTCAACCATATGGTTAAGTCTCAATAACACCAGTTTTGAACCTGTGCATTCCTCTTCCATTCCTGTCTTCATGATAAGTAGCTGCTGTTACTTATAGTGGGAAGACTCTAAGCAATGCTTGCAGGAAAACATCAAGGTGAAGTGAGGGTTGGATTTCTGGTCGTACCCAGAAATTATTGTGCTAGGATGGCTATGGAATCTGGCTGTAATTGCTCTAACCCCTCCACTGGTGTGGCTGATGTTAGCTCCTGAATGTCACTTTTCTGTGTTGCAGCTTGCTTTTACAGCTTTCCACGTTGAAAACCATTCACTTTGTAAGTGGGACTCTGTTACTATCCTGAATGGTGGCTCTCCTGGGTCTCCTGTCATAGGAAAGTATTGTGGAAACACATCCCCTGGGACTATTCGGTCTGGTTCCAGCAAACTAGTTGTCATCTTTAACTCTGATCACTCAATTCAAGGAGGTGGTTTTTATGCAACATGGACGGCAGAATCCCTAGGTAAGAGAAAAAACAGTGATTTTTTTCAGGTCCAACACAGCAAATCATGCCTATATAGCACTTTTCAACGACAAAATGAAATAGGATTCTTCCTGTTTAATTAAGTTTGCATTAAAGAACAAAAAAATACATGCCAACATCTTCAGCATTCCTGAGAGAAGCCAGCACTAAAAAAGTCAAGTATTAAACCAGTGTTGTCTGATTTCACACAATGAAATCAAATTTGGACTGATTTTGTGCTTTTTAAGACTCCCACTAGCAGCTTCTTGATGTGTGTAAATTGTTAACATGTCCATTATCCTCACAGCAGCGGTGTCTATTATCAGTGACTATAAGACATTTCATTTCTTGAATAACAATTGTTTCAATTTGATTTGGTTTAAACAAAACTAGAAAGAGGTCAGTTTCAAAACACAGAGGTGGACAGAACTTCTCAAAGAGCACATGTGACAACAGCCTAAAACTCTTCCACTTTTGAAAGTGGTACACATGCAGGATTGAATTAGTACATTCTGAAAACCTACCTTCCCTCTGTTGAAATTATCATCCTTCTGGATTAAAAAACTAAACGTAGCTCACCATTTGCACACTGTCCTTCAGGAGGTGACTAAAGGCAAGTATAGATGTGCTGGCTGGTGGCAGGGCAGAATTCATTGTGTCTTCCTACCTCAGTATAGAGCTGGCAATGTGTCCCCTAGTGTCACCTCCAGCTGCAAACTGTCTGGCTGATGCTCATCAGCTTTTCATCAGTTAATGATCTGTCAGTATTCACACAGTGAGTTGATGGAGTGTCTTCTCAAACACATCAGTAGTCTGTGCTTGCATGAATATACACTGTCACTTATGCAGGTTTTTGACACTGTTCCCTGTTGTCACTGGGATTTCATGTGCAAGGAAGGCCACTCTTCAATGATGCAGTAGACACTAGCATACACATGCAATGTGCATAGTCAGTATTCTCTCTGTGAAAGGAGATTTCATTTTTTATATATCTGGTTTCTTTTCCTCAGCTTTCTTCTCATTTGTCCACTGAGAATCTCTGGGTTTAACCATTCTGGATGTACAAGCAAAACTTGGCCTCATATCCTTCTAAACACAGTTGCCATTTCTAACATAGAAGAATGAAAAATTAAATATTCCTTTTAAAGCTAATATATATTATTAAATTAAGAGGTAAAAAGTAGAATGTTATAAACTTTTTATTTTTTTTGCTCTTTATTCATCCTTTTACTACATTGTCTGTGAAGTAATAGTGGGTTGCTAGTACCATATGCATAGCCCTAGTAAATTATTCTTGGCATGGTATTTGCAAGTATGTTTCAAATTAACTAAACTTGTTGTGTGTAAGAACATGAGTTGCCACAGAGCCATGTCCAGCTATTACCCCTTATAAGTGAATCTGTTCACAATTTTTAAAGGCATGTTTTTAAGCCCTCTCCATAATCCCATTGAGATCCACAGGGCTGCCTGGGCTGCAGGAGAAGTCACCATTTTGCCCGGAGTAAACGGATGTAGCTCAAGTAGATTCACATGTGGAACTGCAATATTTGCATGTTACAGAGTGAGAAAACAAATGGATTCAGCAGTACGTTGAGGTTTTTTTTCCCTAGGGTGCTTTTCTGAATGGCTGTTAGTCATGACATGCACGCTGTGAGGTGTGGGAAGGAACTTGTGCGATCTCAGGAGAAGCTCCTCATTAATGTACTTCTGACCCTTACTCTCTCTTTCTAAGCAATACTCACTTCTAATTGTCAGGAGTATACAGATGGACCATAGTAAAAGGGTACGAGCTGGCAAGGAGAAGGAGCTTCTGAAGAAGAGAAAGTGAAGTACAGAGACCTCCAGAGTGTAACTACCTCCCTCCTACAGGGGTGGGAGAAGGAAAATTAATTAAAGGAGGGGTAAATGAAGTTTGAGTGGGTGTCGTGGCTTTCCTCTCTCACTCTTGGAGCCACAGAAGCAAGCAGCCATTCAAAGCTGACACCAACAGGAAATATTTGAACATTCATCCCACTTGTTGCTATTTTTTCCAGGATGTGGTGGAATAATTCATTCAGATAACGGTATGATCAAGTCTCCTCATTGGCCTCAAAACTTTCCCATGAACACCAGATGCACATGGACCATCATTACCCATGAAAGCAAACACTTGGAGATGAAATTCCACAGTAACTTCCAGATTCCAGATAGAGATGGAAGCTGCCAAAGCAGTTATGTGAAGGTAAAATAATTTTTGGCATTAGATTAGAAGAGCAGTGCTTTAAGATGTTATGATTCCAGAATCCTGTTTTGCAATCATCATGGTTAGGATTGTCAAGGCACAAAATTCAGGAAATATAAACTGAAGTTCTTGTACCAAAACAGTCAATTTTCTGTATGCCTTGAGAACTGGCTTGTATGCATTTTTAATTTTTATCAGTTCTTGAGGTTCCCCCACCAGTAGGGTCCCATCACCCTGCATGCTGCCCCAAAAATAAAAAACATGAAAAAAGTACAGATGACTTCAGAACCAGGAAATAATGAGAAAATATAGTGTAATGAAAAGACCCTTTAAATTACTCCAGTGAGTAAAAAACCAGCAAGGTGACACTATAACTAAACAAAACTCTACAAAACTTCTTAACAAGTGTATAAACTGTCCAAGTTGCACTTTTTTAATCTCAGAAACAAAGATAGCATTCTTATCTTTCATAGGTTGTCAAGAGCCACTTGTTTTCAAAGCAATAGAATGGAGAAGACATGCTTTGAATTTTTCAGTGTCATTTTTTTCTCAGGCATTTGGCATATGTTCAGTGGTTTTGTGCTCATTTTCTCCACAGCAGTACAACTCCCACTTAAAATAAAGGGCAAACATAATTTGACAACATGTAGGAAGGCTTGAGTAGCTGTACATCTGACCTATACCTACTAACTTACAAACCACAGTTGCACTAATTTTTTCAAGGCTGTGGGGAAAAAAAAACTGTTAGATTTGTCTTTCCATAGCCTGGTCCACTGATTAATTGAGGTAGTATGTTACAATAAATTTCACTAATATGAAAGTCTTAATGCCACCCAGTAAAGGTGCTTTAATTTCAAATTTCTAAAGTGTCCTGAATGACATGATCAAAACTATGTCGATTAGAAATTTTCACCATTGAGAAAAATCTGAAATTTTTGGTGATGTCCACCTCCATTTCTCAATGTCCTGTTTGAGATGTATGAAGGTGTCTGGATATGAAACAGTGTGGAACAGGTATAAGTTTCTTCCATTCATTCCAAGCTGAGCAGACAAAAAAAAAAAAAGGAATCCAAAATCAATAGTGACTTTGCAAAATTTGGCCAGGCCATAGACTTTTTATATTAATCCTTTGAGCATCCATTGCCTCGAACACCTGGCCAGATGAATGAGGTGGTTCATATGCCTACACTTACAGACTAACCCTTGGCTAACCCTTTCTAGGATGGTTGCTTAGAGCAATGACAATTTCATGTGGTTGTTCAGTTCCACTAGACTTCTTTCGAACAGATTATTTTGAAAATCAAATGTTATTTGTTTTTAATGTATTTCTGGTATAAAGTACCAGTAACCTGTTCAAACACATAGACAATAAATTTATTATTAGAGTAAATTTTTTTTCTTTTTTCTTAAAGCAGACATTTTAAAACCTTGGCAATAAACATCCTAATTCAGAAAATTATTTAAGCACTCAGAAACATCAAACATTTATGCCTATGTTTCATTTTATATGTATGTTGAAATTCAATGCTTAAACTGTGAGCCTCAAGTACATGTATAAGTAATTACCTGAAGAGGGTTTCACATAAATGCCTACCTAAATCTGCAGGTGCTTCTTGAATGCATGATTTGATTGAACTTAAATTAGCTATCAGTACAGTTGAAGTAATATTTTAAAAAATTGTGTCTTTTTCTTTGTTATATTTTTGTGAATTATATTATTTTGTTAACTATGTACATGATTTGATGGTTGTCATTGAGCAAGTGAATGCAACATAACAAAAATGGGAATAATTTTTGATTAGCAAGACTAGATATTAAGGATCCAGATCTTCCAGTTTGATGCCTCTATATTACCCCAGCATGACCATTTTGGGTTTTATTGACTTATGAATAATATAAGAATTGCATTTAATAATTCATAGTACACAGAGATATTCATAATCATAGGGTGTATGGAAATAAGTTAGCAGAGACAAAATGGAGGTAGGGAATGATGTGCATAAATTTTTTTTCTCTGGTTCCCTGAACTTCATCTATGTTGCCTCTGCTGTTAGCAGAGGTTTGAGCAAATGACCTCCAGATGCCCTTCAGAGGTCCCTGCCACCCTAAGTTATTCACTGTGATTCACACCTTGGAGAAGTCTTTTTGTCTCCACTGACTGTAGAGTGAATGGAGACTGATTAGCTCCAATTTAGATCTCTAAGATTCAGTGTGAAATGAATCCTACCCTAAGCCTATGGAAAGAACAATTGCATGTGCAATTCCTGGTGGGTTCCCACAGACTACATGGGCATTGAAAATACTAAACAATTTCCAATTTGGGCTTGTCAGGTGTGGAGAGGAAATGATGAAGAGGCAGCAGCTTTGTTAACCACAGGATGTGGAAGTTCACCTCCTGATCCTGTTGTTGCTCCAAACAATGTGATAACTACAGTATTTCAGTCTCAGGATGCTCCTGGGCCAGGTTTCTCTGCATCTTTCATAAGCAGTAAGTAATATTAAAGCCAGATGGCTGCTCTGTTAGTCCATTTTTTTTATTAATTTGATCTGTGTGTAGCAATTCAGACCTCAGTACAACATGGGATTGAAGCCTCTGCCCAGCTTTTGAAACCAAGCGTTTCCTTACTGAACACAACGGAGCTCTGTGTGCTCCAGTGTTGGACTTGAGAGAGATCCCCCATGCAGCTATCCCTTTGTAGTTATTCTTAGCCACCTTTACCTTTTCAGTGTGACAAAAAGAAATGAATAGGCTTTAAATGTTAAGACTTTTTTCTCTGTAGTTAAATTGCTTGGAAGCTAAAGCTATAATCTTCCTAAAAAGGACAAAGAATCTGCTCCTCCTTTAGAATTTTTATGTCTGTTCTTCTTTTCAAGGCACATGCTGAAACTGTGGTAAGTTCTCTTGTGTATTCTGCAGCCCATGCTCTTCACACCTGCTCTCAGGAGAAGAAATGACTCCTCACCACTTGTTATGGCCTTTGCTTTGCTTTGTTGTATTTGCATTTCACGTAGCTCAGGTGGCATTTCTTGGGTGGGCTTCTCCATTTCTTTATCCTGGCATGTGCTTTGTGACAGTCAAACCCACCAGAAGTGTAGGAAGCAGTGCTCATTTGCCATCACTTGTTTGGTTTTGTTGTAGGATGCTGCCACAGGAGACCACTTTTCCTTCACTGGATTCAGATTAAAACAGTGAGAAATTAAGTGCTTAGAGGAAGAAACTATTGAAGTATACGGAATTCTGAACTTAAACTGCTTTTGTTTATATAATATCTGCACTAGTGTCATCAGTAGCAACTAACAACCTCTTAGTGGGGACTGTCACAGGCTTCATATGTCTGCTCCTAATCTTATACCAGCATTTCCTTGTGCACTGCGCTCCTTCAAGACTGTAGCTTAAAATAAAAAGAAACCCCAGGGCCATGCAAGTCATTTGGATCAGGAGCTCCATGAAAATGAACAGTTCTGTGTGCTTGAGAAGTTCTGGGTGGCAAACCTTTCCTGCCTCTGTGTGTAGTGAGGCAACTCAGAGATGGCCCTACAGCAGACTGCATCCTCCTGGCTGTCAGGCACGAAGCAAGAATGGTACCACGTGGGCTAACATGGGCATTTTCAAATGAGGCTAAACTGCTGATGTGCCTCAATAACCCCCCACCCAGTTCAGCTGCATTTGTATGTACTAAGGGATTTTGAAAAGTGAAGGCTCCAAACACATAAGAACAGCAGTGCTGTGTTCTTCTGGTCGGTGAGCTGAGGGGCTATGGCCTGGTTTTACCCAAGACACTCCAAGATACTTTGTGAGGCTGTAGGCGGCAAGGCCCTGTGTTTTCAAAAAACACTGCTCTGTGTGTGTGTAAAACCTACTTTTGCCATCATGATATATAGTACTCTCCCTAGTTTTTTGGCCAGCCTCTTAAGGAGAGATGAGGTCCTTGTGTACGTTATTTGTTTTCTCACTGCAAAACCGGAATGATGTTATCATCTGGATTATAACTGTATCTTATTTATGTTTGCAGGATGCGGAGTAAATTTCACCAGCCCCGCAGGTCTTATCGTCTCTCCTAACTACCCTAGTCAGTATGATAACAACTTGAACTGCAGTTATATCATAGATCAGGGACCACAGTCACTGGTGATCCTAGAGTTTGAGACTTTCCACTTGGAAGGTAACTGGTTCTTCTTTTCAGTATGTACTATGAAGTGTAACTTCTTACTTGAAAACACACAAATCTATCATGAAAAATGTTTGATGGTTTAATTTGATGGTCCATTCTGAAAATAATTTACAGACAAACATTTACAGATATAGTTTCCAGGGTTCAGTTTTGCATCACTGGAAGACTTCCGGAAGAGTGAAGATAAATCTTACCTGATTAATATCTTGCATCAATGAAGTTGGGAATTTGCCAGGTAGTTGGAGTATAAGAGTGACTGTAGCCAATTTGGGTCTTTGTTCCTGCCTTTTTTTTTTTTTTTACATTGACTCTCATAATCTTTTTGATCTTAGGCCAGCTGTTTTGCTTTTCAATGCTTCTGTTTCTGTAACTGCTAAAAAAAAATGGATATAAATATACTCAGGTGTTTTACAAGGATGTATGAACATATAAATGTGAAATGAGGTGAAAGACTACAGTAACTGAAAACCTATAAAGGTTGTTACCCTGTATATATCCATGAACAAAAGTCCCTCTCGAGATTTTCAAACTTGGCAGCCTTTAGCCAAGAAATAACAGGTATAATATCCTGGTCTCATTGGAGTGAATGGTAACATTTTCCCAAATTTGACAGGATCAAATTTTTATTGATGGAGATGTCATAATAACATAGAGGAATCAGTATGTCAAACTACTTGGGTGGTGTCACATATTTTGAGGCCATCTTAATTTGGTTCCCTTGAAGTCACCTAGACAAAGAGATTTTTGAGTAATTTGTTATTACACTGGGGTGCGTAATTTAAATTTTTCTGCAGACCAGACAATAAAGTCAAAAAATAGGATTCTTTTATTTTCTTTTTAAGTTTTTAAACTGTTTTGAATTCAAAAGTATTCTGGTCCAAACTTAATTTAGGTCTGAGACAAAGATGTGATTTGACTATGATTTTATCTGAAACCTTTCTTTCATCCTCTAATACAAACTGCTACTTTAAGAATTATTTTTTTAAATGAAATGTAAACCACAGAAATTACATAATTTCTTTATGTAGAAGAAACTATAACTCAGCAGCCACACTAAATATTAGGCTGAATCAGTTGATGCCAATTTTGACACCTCTATGAGTACGTTACTGATCTGTATTCTGCCTGTGCATTCATTTAATTTATAAATGGATTCAAGCTTTTATTATCAAGAAGGTTAAAGCAAAGATGTAAGTGATGCAGACATAATAATAAACATAGATCTAAATAAATAATAAAAACATTGTACTTCTTGCAGGGCAATTTGCTCCTTTATTGCTACAGGTTTCTTTAGGCTATACAGACTAAAAGTCTGTAGTCACATGAAAAAAAAAGAACTGTGGATGTGAGCTAAAAGACATCTGGCTAAAAAAAGGGAAGTGTGCCACTCTCCAGTAGTTAATTATTACTGTTTTTCACAAAATCTTAAAACACAACCCTGTAGCAAAGAGACGTTGCCTGGGTTCAAATTGGAAGGAAGATTGAAACCATCATCTTGCAAACTATCATGCAGAAGTGAAAATTACTCAGCAGTCCCACTGAATATGTTTAGCACATGTGCCTAAGTGTTTCCAGCGTGAACTCTGTTACTTTTTTTGCAAAGGCACAACAATATTTGCCAGCATCTGTTAAAAACATTTCTAGCTATTCCGTATGCAAGGAAAGATCTATGCACCTCTTAGATTGTTGCTGCGTGTGGCCTTTAAAATTTTAACCATACTTGTGGAGATGTTCTGGATTCGTTTTTTAAAGTTTAGCTACATGTCCAGTTAACATAATTTACTACCTATTTGACCTCTCAAAAGGAATCCAATTGTTTTTTTCATGGTGGTTTAGTAATGAAATGAAGTTTCTAAAATAATGTCTGTAAGGCATACACATTGACTTTAACTGGTTGAGATATCTTTTCCATAAAATTAGAAGGCAGAAGGTAATTGGCTATAGTGCAGTGACACATTGGTACAAAATTGAATGACTTCATGGCTTAGTCACAGATCTCTGCTGTAGAGTGGTTATGTTTTTAGTTATCATGAAATGCCTATTCTCATCATGAAGAATGACTCCAAATGAGGCAGTTAACCCTCAGCAGTGATACAATGTCAGTATCTGGAACCAAATGAACATGGCATGCATGTACTAAATATTTAATATGTATTAAGTACTAAATATAGCAAGTAACAGAGTAAGAAAGAACTGGAGGAAGCTGCATTTGTTGATTTTGTGACCAAAATTTAATCTAAATTGGCTGCTTCCTAGTAGGTAAAAAATTGTTTTTATCTGACTTTGAGCCTCTGAAAATAATATCTATATTAGATTATCATCTAGATTTATCTCCTCCTATAGTGAAGTGAATAAGTGCTTTAAACTCAAAACCAAATGTGTTGTACAGGTGGAATGAATTGCCTTCTGAAGGCAATCTCAGGAAGTGATGTGTGCTGAAGAGGCCCCATGTTGGGTGCCAAAAAGGACTGTCATGGTTTAACCCCAGCCACCAATATGCACCACACAGCCACTCACTCACTCCTCCCTGGTGGGATGAGGGAGAGAATTGGAAGAGTAACAGTGAGAAAACTTGTGGGTTGAGATAAAGACAGTTTAATAGGCAAAGTAAAAGCTGTGTGCGCAAGCAAAGCAAAATAAGGAATTTGTTCTCACTCTCGTTACACATTGACTGTTACAGGAAGCCATAGACAATAGCTCACACAAGATACTTAAGATTTAGGCAGCAAAACACAGGCAAGATTAAACCTATGAATGGAATTTGTCTTAGTCTCTGTGATTTCCTTGAAGCATGAAGAATGTCTCTTCTTGTGCCAAACTGAATATTGTTACAAAACCTTCCTTCTGATTTTCCTGTTTTATGAGGTTGCATAGCTTGCCACTTGCTTCTTGTAGTGCCACCTGCATTGTTGTGTTTGCTTATTTTGTAAAGAAACAAACAAATGGGGGTGAGTTTGTTTTCTCAGCCCCACTTCTGTGACAGTGATAAATGTCATCTTCCATCTGTCTTCCCTCCTTGGATCAAAGGTCTACACAAATCTAAGATATTATCTATCTCAGTAGACTTACTATCTAAGAAATAATTAATCACTTTAATAATAAGCTTTATGCAGATGAATGGCCTTACAAATACACCTCTAGGACAGCTATGGCAGTATATTATTTAATGGCTGTAATACTCTTCAAGTATGAGTATAACATCCAGTAAAGTCTGAGTTCCAAAACATAGAAAATTAGGGGAAGTGGATGTGGGCCTCCTGCAATATCTGCTTTTAGAATTCTGTAGCAGTTATACTCTGTCCATACAAAACAACTGCATTGTGGTGATACCATGTCGACCTGAAAAATGTTTTAATAACTTGTTTATTTCTCTTTTTTTTAAAACTTTTTTTTAAACATACAACTGTGATTTTGCAATCTGGGATAGGGTCACAGCTTCATTTTGGAGTCTATCCGCTTTCTCAGTTGTTACTAGGCAATTAATAAAATAGAAAATTTTGCAATAGATTATTTTGAAAAAGGATGTATATATATGAAAGATTTGTAATTTCTTGCTTTCAGAATATTGTCTTGTGCTATGGAACTGGTTAGTATATTGCATGGAAGTATGTATGTGCGTAATACTTCTCTTACATTAGTAATTACTAATTGTATTACTATTTATACCAGAAGCTACAGTTGTGAACCAAAACCTCATTATTTTAAGTTTTACAAACTTTAAACAAAAAGCCAGGTTCTGCCTCAATACGGTATGAAATAGAATCTATGGCTATAGACAGAGAGATGGAAAGAGGACACTATTCGGTCAAAGTTTTTGTGCAGGCATCATATCAGATAATTATGGAGAATAATGACAGAAACTTCTGCTAAATGGAAAGAAGACGACACAGAGGCATATTTCAAAATGTAAAGTAAGGACATCTGAAGCTCTTATCATGTGAACTTTGGAGTCAATGTATCAATGCTGAGCAGTACCAAGAGATGATAAATAGAGTGCAGATAGATAACATAAGGCCTTGAAAGCAAATACATGCAGAAATTCAAAGAGAGAGAGATATATTAATAATATCAGGCCAAATAATTGATCTCTCCAGCAGTATTTGGAAGAAATATTGTCAATGCTGGAGGAACGCATGGTACAGTATCCATGTTGGAAAAATCAGTGTTTCTTGGGTGAGAGTCATAGCTATGTGGAAGGATACGAAAGAGTTTATCATAAAGATAATAACTGGAAACACTTGACAATATTTACATCTAGTCTGGATGTGAATACCTAGAGAGGTCCAAATCATACACATGGACCTAATGAGGGCAGGCGAAAGGATGAGGCTGTAAAGAAGATGCAAGGGAAGACCTGAGGCGGGGCAGGGGGGAAGCTCTCCTATTGAATTTTTTTGTTGAGAGACAGAAATAAGATTTTAGTCTGAACAGAAAAAGGCCTGGAGGACAGAAGCAGACTTGTGGGGTCATCAGCATAGAGCTAGCAGTTCCATCTGTCCTTGCAAGTGAGATTATACAGAGCTAATGCGGAGATAAAGAGGGAAAGACAAGAGAGAAGATGTCTCATTGAATCCTCATGGATGAATCGGAAGAGAGAATACAGTAATACCAGAAGGATGAGCTAAATCTCCTAGTAGACGAAGTTCTATGAAGAAAAACAGTGCTAGCTATGTGGAAAGTGCCAGTCAGCTCAAAGAGGATGTATGTCTGACATCTAGCTAAGAAAAGATCTCTGGAGACTTGTGAAAGCTGTTCCATTGTAATGCAAGGGACAGAAATTGGTCTAGAAAAGACCTAAGATGATAGAATCAGAGGAAATAAACCACAGAGAAGAATTGCTGATTATGTGCTGAGTGTGTGTAGAGGTTTCAAGTATGACATGAGGAGATAGGATAGCAGAATCTGAGGCTGGGGATTGTTTACAGAATAATGCATTTTAGTATGGTGAGAAATTAAGGAAAAGTGTAAACATGAGAATGAGTTACAGGATAGAGATCAAACAATTATCAGACCTGCCAGGATTCATGGGTCATAAATTATATTGGCCCAAACAATGAGGATTCAAAAGCTTGGAATTAAGCCTTTTGCTCACAATCCTATGTCAACCATCTTATTCTTTCCAGTGCAGTACTTCAAAACAAATTGTGATGGGTATTGTGGCCTTTTGCTTTGCTGAGAAATCAGTTTTAGTTCATGCCTTTCTCCAAAGCCTTTTCAGAAAAGGACCTGAGTTGCTTTCTCAAATCTTTTCCATTCTGAAATTGCACTTGCCTCCATTTAATTTTTTAAAATTTCTTTGTATTTTAAAATTGGTTATGTTTTTTAATTGTATCACATTATCAAGTATTCTCATAATAGGGCACGGCATGGCCGATGTTTTTAATTAATTATTTTATTATCAGTGTAATCAGCTATCTGATGTGGCCGGTGGTTTTCAGCTTAGTTACTCTTATTACACTTGGACAAGCACCATTTTTGCCTATTGGCATAATTGTAAAGGACATTAGAATACATTGTCTTCATTGAGAGAGAAAGCATTTTTAAATTAAAACTTCAGAGAGGATCTAAAATATATCTGACTGCTGAGATCACTCTTGTTCTTGTGACACAGAATTATCACACCATTCCTATTTGTCATCCTGTTCAACATGAGTCATCCTGTTTCCTACAACACTAGGAAGCAGCTTGTCTTGACTGGACAATCTGCAGGAATCGCTCCAGTGCAACAGTAGGCTCTGTGTCTCTCCTGTTAAATTTAGATAATTCCCTATTAATCCTTTGCAGTTTATGTAACTGCTCCATTGTTGCTAACAGATCGCTAAACATGATAACTTAGCCTCAATAAACATGTGACACCACAGCTTCCATTAAGCGTGTAAATTATGGAAAAAAACCAAGAAAACATCAAGTTGTTATATAAGCATAGCAATTAATGAAGCTCATTTTTCAGTAGATGTGTGCTGTGTTTTTCACTGACAGTTTGGATACAACTCTCTTGCATGATCCACATGGCTCCTTTCTTGCTCCCACATGATACCAAACCTCTCTAGCTGCCACCATTACAGCCCCTGGTGCTACCACACTGGGTACCACCAACCTCTCCCTGTGCTTATGGGTCCTGTCGAGGCAGGGATGTGGTGATGTGGTTCTGAGGTCCCAGGGTGCTGGTGGCTGGTGCTCAGCAGGTCTCTGCCCAAACTCGCAGCCCTTACACTGCAAGCACAGCTTGTCCTTCTTTGGGGACATTCCTCTGGCACTCTAACTCAGCTACTGACTGAAACTTATATGATAATATAATACATTTATATAATACATTTGACAGCTCTCAGTCAAATCCGATTGCAAATGGTGAGTTGGTTAGAAAGTCAGGGAGGTAGGGCAGGGAGTCAGAGAGGATGGATTATTCTCATTCTTGAATGATTTAAAATTCCCTGCCCTGAGTGCTGACTTCTACATTAGGGGAAAGCAATACCAGGTACTTGGTTTCCTGTAACAAAAGGTGCATTGCATTGATCTGCAGAGGAGATCCATGCTTTTCTTAGGTCGTCTCATCTCCTCATAGATGGTGTTGACTCAACTATGAACTCCCACAAACTCAAGGGGCCTGGAGCCTTTTCCAGATGATACGATGTGTTCAGTGGGACTAGTGTGATGTCTTGTATACAAGGTCTCCTTGCCTTTTTTTGCCTCAGTTTTTCTGCATGTTAAAAATTGACATTTGCTTCCTCAGCAAGCAAATGAGATCCCAAGATCCAGGAATGGAAAGTAATATAAAATTTAATTCTTATCCTGTGTGAGGTCTATACACTTGCAACTCAGTAAATCACATGGGAAATATGCTGCTAACATTTCTGCATTATATGTCCATGCAGCTCCAGCGCTCTTGAGCAGAATTTGTCTTTATGATGGAGTAAGCATCTTCAGTGGGACGAGGGTTACCCCCCATCCTCTCATCACGCTCTGTGGTAATGAGCTCCCTGCCCCAGTCAGTGTCTTTGGACCTATGCTGCTCAACTTCTACACCGACTCCCACATTGCAGGCTTTGGATTCCAGGCAAGATACAGAGCAATTGGTGAGTAGCCAGTCTCCTGTGCTTTAGGCGGTAGAAATATTCTGGCTGGATAACAGTTCAGTGTAGGAAATATACCTCATTTTGGGAATACCTTAGATGGATGTAGATGGTTCATATTGCCTCTGCACTTGCCCAAAAGAGCTCTCAGGACCAGAACATGGAACAGTTTGGTGCGTGTTGTCACTGACTGATATGTTATGTCACAATTCCCATTTCAAGACAGTATGTGGGACCAAGTCAGGAACTGAAACACTTTACCTTTGCTGTAGAAAAAAAAAACGCAATCCATTTTGTCACAGTTTTTTTGGGTTGTTTGGTTTTTTGGGTTTTTGGGTTGTTTGGTGTTTTTTTTTTTGTTTTTTTTTTTTACAATGTTTAAGGAGAAACATCATCAGTTTATTTAACTGAGTTCATTTAAAAGATTTTATCACATACAAGAAAATGGCCTGATTCTCAGTTATACTAAAACTACATTATACAACATAGGAACTAGAAAAGGATCTTTAAATGTACCCAGCTATATGCCTCCATTTGATGACCCTCTTGCAGTGTCAGGTGTTAATATAAATAAAAATTGGGATCTCAATATACTTTTGTTTTTTAATAAATATTTTCACCAAAACTTTTTGTCATTCACATGAGATCTCTTTGGTTTTAAAGAGGAAATATGTATTAAAAAAATAAGTTTCCAACTGAGTTTAGAATTTACATCTGCACAAATATAAATACCCCAAAAGATTGATTTTATTTTCAAAACCAGTTTTACTATTTTCTAAGTTTAACTTACAGAGACAGTACTTTGATTTTTGAAAGCATCATTTTCTAAGTGCAGAGAAAAGTGTGAGTTCTTAACTTTGCTATTTCCCTTAATGCATTCCTTATGTTCAAAGCCACAGCTAAAAGCATAAGGCTAAATTCTTTATAGAAAATGAATGGCCTTATACAGATAAGACAGAGGGAATGGCACTGAGAAATGACAATATGCAGTTACTCATGGAAAAGACCTTCATAACTCACTCAAGTAATTTACGGCTATCTGACTTGTGACTTCTGACATTTGAGAAAGATGACTGCAGCCTTATTAGCTTGTTGTTGTATACAAAGCAGATTCTAGCAATTAACATTCCTCTTCCCTCTAGTTGTATTGTTTGCTGAAATAAAATGAAAAATGCTTCCCCCTCCTAGTGTATAATAATGATTCTTTATCCTTCTGGCTCCTGTCCTTTATCTGCCAGTGCTCCAGGCCACCAGCCTGAGCACAGCTGAGGAGCCAGGGGCTCTGTATCCAGCAGCACCCTGTATGGGACTGCCTTTGTTAAGGTGGTGGCCTGGGCAATGGCATGTCCTTTAAATCATGAAAAGCTGTGTGTGGCTTTGAGCTATTTATCAACAGGACGCAGGGAAACATTTTTTTGCTAAGTTAAGATTATAAAATAAAGGCTGAAGCTAACAATGGAGATTAGACTTAGTTTTATAATGGTTTTTGTTCCCTCAAGCACTGAAGCTGGGAACAAACATTAGCCACATCCTGGCCTCGTCAGCATCCATGGTGTGAAACCCTGAGAAGCCAAGCAGTGCCTTTAGTTCACAGCTGCAGCTCCTCAGCCAGAGAGCAAGTATGCAATCCTCCAGCTCAGCCATCACCCCAAGTCCCAGTACAAGGTGAAGGGGGAAAAAGTCCCCACGGTTAGTGATACCTGGGGACTCCTCTCTGCCTTTCTGCACAGAACAAATGCTACAGTAATGCTCCAGCCCTGCCAGGAGGTGGAGAGATGATGAAGCTCTGCATACAGTTATTCCAGAAAAGTCAGGGGCAGGGCTATTGTGGCTGCATTTGTGTCAGTGCCAAACTTTCAGAGGCTTCCATAGGACCAGAGCTTGGATGAGAGACTGTCTTTGCCCACATATCAGCCAGGTTTCTCTTGGCAAGCTCAAACGGCTGCAGAGCGACTCCAGATGCACCTCACTCACGCTGCTGCATGGGGCACCCACCTCATCCGCTGCTCCCTGGTCCTGCTGCAGCACACTTGAAATCAGGCTCAGTCTTTTACTGCACAAACACAGAGCCATTGCCATTTGGTATGGACTAGTAACAACCTGTTACTTTGATACTGAGTAGTCTTCCACTGCAGAGCACAACCCGATAGGCATCTCCACATTTAACGGTGCCATGCAAGACAGTGAGGACTGCTCCTAATTTATCAAGGGCTTTTCTTTCCTTATGACTACTGCAAGAAATATGAGAACTAGGACCAAGCTAGTATTCAGATACTAATCACTCTTTTTTCTCTTTCCCCTACAGCTTGTGGTGGCATTTTCAATGGCTCTGTTGGTGTTATTAGCAGTCCAGCCCATTCAGTTCTTGATTATCACAACAACATGAACTGCTCATACTACATCACAGTCGGAAATGGCAAAGTAGTGGCCCTCAAGTATGTAATCCAAGTTCTGCTTGGCATCAAAGGGGCAGGGAGGTCTCTGATTCCAATTAAAGACAGCAATTATTTACAATTTTCTCTCTGCCTTTCCTTTTCCAAGGGAAAGCTGAACTAAAATGAGAAATGGCTACTGAAGCCCCTTTTATCAACCTCAGGCTCCCTTACATCTTTCTCTGTAACTTCTTATGTGAAAAACATCACCATAATTTTAACTTCCCACTTTGGTTATCAGAAGGATTAAGAAACTGTAAAAATGCAGCTCATGCTTTTAGTGAAATTCTGTCAGCCTTTGAGGAGTTATGAGACTCCTGTGAGTATAAACTAAGTAAGTAAGTAAGAAAAAAAATTCTTTTAGCACGCTGGTACTCAGTTTACCGTCCAATAATGCCCACCCAGAAAGAGTATATTTCTGAGTGTGTCCTGTCTTGCCTAAAAGAGGGATATGGCTGCCACAGAACCTTGCCAGTGAGAAATTGAAAGATGGATACATTCTTCTGTCGTATATATGCTGATTGTGAATTAAGAGAACATTTCCCAGATAAGCGGAAGATGCATCTGGTCTGCCCTGAGCCTGCATTTTATATGCCCCTCGCGTGCCCAAGAAAATTGCAGCCTGAGCAATTTGCAGAAGTGAGAGAGTGTATGTTTCCACAGGGGAGATCTGCTGCTTCACAGAAGGCCGAGGTGTGCCGACAACTTGCCTTGCAAGAGGTCCAGTGGGTTAGGGTCACTATTTCTTTGAGGCTGGTTGGCTGGAGTGTTTTGCCATGCAGTTAGTAGTTCTGCTTGCTTGTTCCTGAAGAGAAATGTTTTGTGATATCTGTCTGAGTATGACTTTGACTATTGCTATTGCTTAGACCTTTCCTCAAGCGCTAAAAACACACATAACACAGGAACAGAAGTGAAAATGTGGTACCTAAAGCTCCAAATGTATTTTACAGATTCAACAGCTTCCAGCTTGAAATATCTCCCTCCTGCTACAAAGACTATGTGGCTGTATATGATGGCTCAGACACCCATGCGCCTCTCCTCGGGAAATTCTGTGGTTCAGAACTGCCTCCAAATATTAAGAGCTCCAGTAATAACTTGTTCCTAGTGTTTAACACTGACTTCTTTGGAGCAGACAGGGGATGGAAAGCATCTTTCAGGGAGACCTTAGGTAAGGATATTATCAGACTCATAACCCCAAGAATCTGCTGGTAAGTAATTACCTTTGGTGAGGATCAGTTATGGTCTTACTCACTAGGGCTGCATGATGCAGAAGAATGTTCTGATTTTGTAAAAGTTGAGTGAACTAAGCTAAATACTAGGCTTATGGGATCCCTGGTTCTGAACTGATTCCTTTCATTCTTTGCTAACCTCTTCCTGCTTCTCTGAACGCATAGGGGTTCTTGGGTGACTGAAGGCTTAGCAGCACCCAAAGCCCCCTCTTTTAGAGGAAATCTGGCAATACCTGAGAACACTTATTCTTCTGTAGGCAAAGCTTGGTGGTGTTCTAAAGATGCCTCCTTTCTATCTACCCTCAATTTCTATTTCCTTGCTGTTCACCTCACACCTTTTTAAAAACTAAGCATTAAATTTAGTTAAGATTGGGAGTCCCCCCCAGGCACCACAGTGCTGATCTCTACTGATTTTGAGGATCAATATGATTAGCTGGCCATAACATAAACGGGGATCATAGTAAGAAGGAACTGGATATTAAATGTTTTGCTGGACACGGGAGGGGCAAAGCTTGATTATTACCTGAAAAAAAAGGTTTAAGCCCAGTAGTCTGTTTTTAAGATCAAGGTGTAGAAGGAATTTTGTACCTTCTTATAACATCCAAATTGTTTAGGGATGATAAGCAACAAATGGTTATTGCATGTAAATTGATTTCATGTCATTGCTACTAGTTTCCTGTGTAATTAACTCAATGTTTTTGTGATCTAGAAAGAAGTAATTGTCTGGTTTACAAAGCTGGCACTCAGACAGTTCAGAATGAAAGGCCTTTGTGACAGAACAAACATAGTCTTCTGCTGAGTCATTGAACCCTCTCCTAACCCCTAGCCAGTGACTTTCTCATTTGATAGAGTCTCAGAAAGTATTTACAGATAAGGAAAATAACTGGTTCTACAGGCTTTGCCAAGAAAAATATTCCCACAGAACCTCATGGTTATTACTATTATTAACTCTTTCTTTGCTTCACTCTCAGTAATTGCTACAGGAATCTTTTAAGACCACTCTTGTGGAGTGGTATTTCAAGTAATATAACGTTGTTGTCTTTAAACCGTTAGGTATCAGTTGTCAGAGATCTCCCACTGCCTGGGTTCGTGTTTCCAGGGTGAGATCATCAGGAACTCCCCAAGCTCTTGCTCTTCCTGTTGGCGTATAGTCATTTTTTTTAGCCACTGACTTGAGATTTATTTGTGCAACTTGCCAGAGATTCTGCTTAAGCACACAAAAGAACACAAGCCAAGCTCTTCAAATTAGTACCAAGCCTGATTATTTCCTAGAGTGAGGAGAAGCTTTTTATGAATAAATTTTGACATCTATTAGGCTAATTTTTGGAGGGCATTTCTGTAGGCTCCCAAGGAAAGGGAGGTTGTGTAGTTGCAGGAGTTACTCAGGAGCAATGGAGTTGCAAGTTGGAAAAAATGGCCATGCAGAGATGTGGGTTGTGTGACGAAGAGCCCATGGTGGTGTGATGCTTAATGGTAGGTCTTCTTTCTCCGCTGTGGGAAACAAGCCACAGGGACTAAACTACCCAGCCATTACGAAGGATCCTGACAGTCCCATGCTACTACAGAATGGCCAAAAAGGAGGCAAGTATATTATAAAAGGAAAACATGAGTCACAGTTCTATAAACATTTCCAGTTTGACTTGTCTGACAAATAGAGCCAGGAAAATCTGACACATCTTTGTACTATGAGGTCTGAAATTCTGCTTCAAATGAAAGACAATAAAACCATAAAGATCTAAAAGCCTGTTATTCTAAATAGTGCTTTAGAGAAGTTCCCTCATGTCTGTCAAAAGATAAAATCCATGTGGTTTTATAAAAGTACAAATGCAACCAGATGACAATAATGATAAATCTCTTGGATAAGAAAGATGGTATCTTTAGAGAAACAAGAAGCCTCCTTCAGTGTTGCATGACAGTGAGCGCATTATTCTGTAGTTACCCTAGGGAAGCACAACTGGATAACATAATTATTGCTCTCTGTTTAGTGTTGTGAGTGACCCTGATTATGTATTGGAAAGAAGTGAACAGAAACAGTACACTCGTTTGTAGCAAACTAAACGATTTCCTTTCCTCACAAGCTCTTCCAATTTCTTTCCTGATCAGGCTTCTCTCAGGGGTACTGCCAAAATCTAGGGTTATTCATTCTTTCTTTCTTGTGAATTTTATTAGGAGGGAGTCCGTCTGATAGCCATTGTGGTGGGAGGGAAGAGAGAAGACGAAGTAGGAAACTCACAGAAGCCTAGCAAGACTGACAGTAACCAGGCATTTGAAGAGTTAAACCCTGACATTTCTGTAGAAAAACATGCTCTGTTTTAATTAAAACAATTTGTTTCCATCACTAATCCTGCACCCACTAGAATATTTAAGGTCCCCTTACTAGTCAGAAAAGAGAGGCTAACAGACAGTGTGAAAGAGAATTAACTTCACAGTACAGCAATCTCTCTCTTTTTGTCAAATGTCTTTTCTTTCACTATGCTACTCCACACGCTGTGCAATATAATGTTAAGTGCACATTTCACAGGCAACATTCTTTCTTTGTTATAACCAACTCTGTGATATGGTGCATTTGAGGCAGGGTGCAGTTCAGAGGGTTTATCATTTCACTGTCTTTGCTGCTAAGTTTGGACGCTTATTGGCCTTATTTTTGGAATCACTGGACATACTCTCAGGCTGAGCTGGTGAACTTGGCTGACTAGAGGATCCCAGACTGCTCCAAGTCTTAGATTTGTGGAAAGAAAAATGCCTTTTACCTTAATTACCACTGACCTTTTTTCTGCCTTTGTTTTCAGTCTGTAAAATGAGAATTATACCTACTTTCCATGGCAAGTGTGTGCTCCTCTAGGCAATCAGTAAATGGATGAGCAGAGATAAATCAATACCAGCTTAAAGCATTTGGTTACATGAAATGTCTCTGTGAAGGAAGGAAAGTTAAGATCTCTGTCCAAAGAATGAGGTATGCATGTACTGAGTTTGTGACTTGGCCAAAGATCTCTTCATTGTATCTCCAGCTCTAAGGGGAGACCTGCGCTTTTCAGCTGACCCTGGCTGGCAGGGATGGAGCCTGCACATACGTCTGCCATCCCTGCTGTGATAGCAGGGACTTTGTGCTTCGGTGATAAATGGAGCTTCTATCTATTCCCATCCAGCAGCGGGGTGACCCTCTCACCCCAATTTGTGATCCCTCTGAAGCTTATGATACAAAGGCTGAGAAGACATATAAGGGTTGGTTTTTTTTCTTATTTTTAAGGAGTCAGCAACCCCTGTTGGGAGATATAGCTGTGACCTTATTAACAGCACATAATTTTCACTTGACAGCTTTCTGTGCTCATGTATATAGTCCCATTGTCTCAGTAATGAAAAATATATTCCATTCTAAACCATCGGAGAAGGGTCTAGGAGTTTCTGAAAGGTCGGTCTGCTCATGGGGGCTGTCTGAGGAAACCATACGAATTTACAAAAAACAAAGTGTTACCCATGGTCAGAGAAGTGGGTTGAGTCAGAAAGCTCTTCCTGAGCTTTTTTTCATACAATACAGGCAAACCTGAAACGGAATGGGGACAGTGGAGAAGGTGGGAAGGAGGAGGGCAGGAACACTGCCTGCTTTTTCTCTACAGCTCTAAATCCTGCTTGACTTCAAGCTGTAGCTTCCCCTCCTCTTTTTTATACTATCTTTTGCGAGCATGCAGGAGAAATTCACATTTATACTTTGTGAAAGAGTAGTATGGTGTACTGTATGAATACCAATGTTATCCCTTGTTTGCATTACCTTGGGACTTACAAGCTCGTGAACTGCAATTCCAGTGCGCTAGGCACTGCACAGGCAAAATAAAGCAACAATCTTCTGTCACTAAGAGATTATGATTTAAACACAAGACAAGGAAAACCAGATGGACATAGACAGGCAAGAAGAATAGGGTGGCAACAATGAGAAAATTAGTGATACAGGCTCTAAGGCAGAAGAAATGCCTCCAAAACCTTTGGCAACCATTAGACTGTTGGAATGTGAAGTCCTTAAGCACCCTGTCCTCTGCATTGTCCTCAGTTTGCTCAGCTTTTCCCTCAAGGATCCCTCCTTCCTTTTATTCAAATGAGTATTTCTGTTGAATGAATATTAATCATTTTGCATAGGAAAAAAATCATAAGTGAGTAGAGTTTAGAAGAAAAATAGTTGGAAAAAGAAATCCTCTGATATACCAGAAAAATAAATTAATAGGTAATTTACATAAATAATCTAGTACACATATCATAGATTATAATCTATTATTTCCTGAAAAAATGTTCTGTAACTTACCCGATAAATCACTCGGAGGTATCCGTCTTCCCTTATTCTATTAGCTGTGTATTGAATTACTTGTTTCCTGTTTGGAATACAATCCACTAAGTGTCTGTCACTAATGGGGTTACTGTTATGCTCTCCTCTAATGAAATTAAAGTGTACTTTAAAAAAAATGGATCCAGTAGAATTTTCACAGCATTTTTATGCTATTTTATCTTAACAACAAAAAAAATTTGCTTAATATAGTTCTAGATCCAGTTCTGCCCTGCAAACTGAAAGCTTGGCTCACTCTGTGCTCAGTTTCTAGGTGCAGATTTTCAGCAGTGCTCAGTGTGCACAGTTGCTGCTGAGGTTTTTTGGTTGTTCAGAACTGATGGAAAAAACCTCAGTTCTGAACGGGCAATATAAGGTGTAAAATATTGGTTTGGTTATTCTATTGCATGGGTCAGAGTTAGGTGTTCTTTTGTGAGTAGTTTCTAAATTCTTACACCACCAGCAGTAATTCATTGCACTGATTTATCTAAATAATGGTAGTACCTGCTGTAGGTGGCACCAGGCACCTGTACTGACAACAGCAGTTATGGCCTGTTAGGTGGGAAGGGACTCAGCACAGCTGAATCTCAGGTTTCCTGCACATTTAGAAAGCATTTGCAGTGTTGAAGTACATTTCTTCTGTATCTCTGAAAATAATACAACTGTTGAGCTAAGGAATAGCCTACAGACACCTCTGAGAAATGTCAGTTATTTAATGTCTGTGACATTTCTTCTCCCAAAGCAAAATAAAGAGAAGTGGTTTGCCTACTCAAACTGGACAGACAAGAAGATAAGCAGACATTTAAATACGACATTTCTGACTGATCTGAAAATCTGTACTCCAGAGCATATAAAGGGTGAGGAGACATTTCTGATTCACATTGTAAGAGAGATCTGCAAAGGCCTGAGCAGCTGTGATGCCAACAAGTACGCTAATGCAGTATTAGAAAGCATTAGCATGAGGCCAGACTACGTGTCTGTCTCTGGTCTCCCAGATAAGCATTGAGGAGATGGATAGGATGCTACATACATTATAATTTTGCAGAACTAGGACAGGCTTGGCACAGAGCATGTCTGGACTGTTATATTTGGGTCCAGCCAATAGTCTAAAAACTTAGGAATATGAGCTTCATCTGACTGCATTTGTGAAATCCTGCTAGGAGACTGGAGCTTTGCAGTCCTAAATATCACTGCTGGAACCACCAACCCGGTCAAAAACCCTTTCTGTGTAAAGGCTGGGCTGAGTGCTTTCCTAAGTCTCCTTCTGCAATGCTGCAGGCACTGTGGTCACAGCTGGCACTGCTGCCAGGGTCCCACTGCCACACAAAGTCATGATGTCTGTACAGTGATTGCCAAACATGGGAACAGCTCAGCCCAGCCTGCAAAGGTTTACTAACCTTCAGTATCAGCCATGAGACAAAGTATGACAGTACAACTCCTCTCTCCATCCCTATATCATTCTGAGCCATGATCCAAACAAGCTATGAGCTAATTATTACAGCCACAATTAGTCCAGCCATTCCTCTGCACTAGAAAAAAGACCTGTCAGGAAATAAGGATTAGTCTTGGTAGAGTTAATCTTTGCTTATTCTGACTTTTAGTTCAGATCAGAGAGAAGCCTAGAGTTCCAAGGGATGCTTCTAGGTGAGACCAAATGTGATTCAGAAATCTGGGAGAGGATTTTCTTTACTATTCAGGGAGAACTAAAACAGTTCTTTGAACTTCGCTGCCTTCTGGTAGACGTTTGTGGTGCTCATTCAGTAGGAAGGGAAGAGCAGCAAAATTACTTTGTCATGTTTTGAAATGTCATTGGTTTAGTTGCTTCTGATAGATTTAAAACTATTCAGAAGGCTCCCTTTCATTGCATCCATACCTGTATAAAAGAACCTTACCCCTGGCTGTGCTCCAAAGGCAGGCAGCTTCAAAGATTCATCTTCATCTTTGTTCCATATCTAGAGGATGTAACTCTTAACAGAGAAACATGTGCTTGCCCTCTGCTGTAATTATTTTTATTTGCCAGAGGGAACCTTCAGTTCTTTATTTTCTGAATGGTTCTTCAGCCCTTTAGTTTCGTTAATGCTTCCCAACAAAAGCAATTAGTGATGACAATGTGTGCCCTAGTTAGTCTCATAATTTGTGTTCTCTGGCAAGCTGTTTATGAGGAGGACAAGATTGCAATCTGATTTATGATGGCCTAATGATTTTTATTTTAAATGAGAAACCAGAGACTGAAACAACACAGTGATGTAGTCAGTCCATCTGCCCACACACGAATTGTTCTATAAGGAACATTTATCATTATTTTTATCAAGTTTAGTTTTTAATATATAAGAGTCTCTTCTACAAATTAACAGACTTCTCAGTCCCACGTTTTGCCTAAATTCTAGCTACCATTTTTTCAGACTGTATTAGCCTGCTATGAATATAATTCCAGCAATGATCACTAGCAGGCTGTATGGCTACTATTTGGACTTCTCTTCAGAAGTGGTACTGATTTTTAAAACAATGAGTTGTGTCCTGGCTAAAATGCAGTGCAATAGTGTTTCTCTTAGCGTGAGTTCCCTCCTGTTAAGCAGCTGGTTCTTCATTAACTTGTGGGTGTTCCCTCGATCTACACAGCTTCACAATTCTGTAAGTTTTAGTGGCTGCAATCAGCTGTAACATTTATCAGTACTGAAAAAGACCAAGATGGATAGATTTTTCAGCAAGGGTTGCTCTTTATTTGGCTTGACGCAAGACTACTTGATATCTGGTTGTCTTCCAGTCTAGCCATTATTTATAACATACTGTCCTGTAAGCATTTGACTCAACCCCAGCTGAGCAGGCTAAGCATTGTGAAAGCTAATGATGAAACCTCATCTTTATTAACTGTATATCATACTTTTAGTTATCTCCCCTCAGATGCTATTACTGGTTATACTAGCTAGAACTAATTTTCTGATAATGAGGATTTGGCCTGTTTCTCTCTCTGTCAGGTCCATATTATGTGCTGTACATACATAGGTTACCCACATCTGTATTTTTTGTCATCTGAGCTGTCTTTATAGCTGCACAGCTAGCAGTGACGTGCACCATTGCAAAGGTCTAGACATTTGATGTCCAAAAAAAAGGACAACCCAACAGCACTGAGAGCTTTCCTGTTGCGTGGCTCTGTGGCAATTCACTGATTCCTGTTGCAATGCTCTGACTCGCATCTCTGCAACTCTAACCCTGAGAAGGGTGAAGGGGAGCTTTTTCAGGAGTCTGACCCATATATCACTCCAGACTCAATATTGCAGGGCTGGATAGTCAGACTGTGATCTATGCCTAATGATTATTTAATGTTATATTTAGTAGACCGTGTCCAAAATGCTGAGCAGGAAACAGCTCCAACAAGGTTGTTTCAGCGGGACTCCGTAAGTTATGAAGAAGGGTGAACCCAGAGAAAAGCATAGCGAAACTGCCCTCTTAGGGCCCAGGCACCCTCCTGTCTGACATTTTCCTCCTTCCTAGACTATTTGTAAGAAAGTGATTTGTTGCTCGCATTTCCCCCACTGTTGTTTTCAGCTTCTGCAGTGGCACTGGAATGAACGCTAACACTTTTCCAAGTTTCTGACTTCATTAACAGCCCACAAAACTGGACTAGAGCCTATTGATTCCTGACTCTTTCTCTCTGAAATAAGTTTCTTCTGTTCATTTTTAGCTATAGCAAAAGCTTAAATCTCATTCAGATTTTGGTTTTAAGCAAAATTCTTTTTTTGGGTGGGGTATTTCTGGCTTTGGTTAGAAGAGCAGGATGACATTTAGCCTTAGTCACTCTGGTTTAACCATTACAGTCTTGCAACAAGGGGCTGTATCCAGCCTTGGGTTATTGACGCAAACCTAACACTTGGATGCTGATTCTTCACTAGAGTGATTTTTTGTAATACTGTAGGTCAGGTAGGGCACAGTTTTATATAACTGGAAATATATCAGTCTGTCAAGGTTAAGTTCCTGTGTGTCAGCTAGACAGGCATATTTTACATGTGCAGACAGAATGCTGAAACTCTGCTCATGTTGCTTAGCCACAGCTGTAGCTTCGTTTATTATCTAATTCTAAAAGGGGGACAACAGGCTGCTTGCAGTTATCACTTCTCTCTGTGCAGTTTACAAAAACTCTTTCTCAGACCAAAAAGCAAGCACATGAACCATACTTTATTTGAATTCCTGAGTTAAATAAGTGGCCACGAAACTCCATTGCGATTGGGGAAGGAAGCATAAACAAATTGATTAGATTTACTAGCCCAGTTCAACTTCTGGAAATCAAACTACAGAAAGAAAAAAAAAAAAAAAAAAAAGATAAGTAGAAAAAATATCCCCTCAGATAGCCTGTACTTTTTTCTTGCTTGTAATTAGATGCAATAAAAGGGTTCTGATTTTCTAATAACTGCTTTTCTCCAAAAGTAATATCTTTCAATGTGACTGAAAACATTATAGAGTTCAAATTTTCACAGCGAGTACGGTACTTGCTTTGTCTGTGGGATCCAAATGAAAAGCAGCTTGCTTTTCAGAGGGGTTTTAAGTTCCCACCAAGCAAAACGCTTCCAGAAATCAGTCCCTTTTAGCAAGATTCCTGAATATGAGCCTGGGTCCCAGCGTCAGGCTGACAAATTCAATCCTCCCACAATGAGCTCGTATTGCCAAAATAAGCAACTTCATTTTTAACAAGATTTTAAAAGTCAACAGCCCAGTGCCCCCTGCTGTCCAAGTTCGCTTACTAGCAGGTAAGAGTGACTTATTAAAAGGCCGCCTAACCACTATTCTTCTATTTAACTTCTGTGCTCTTACAGTCCCTTTTAAAAAGTCTGTTGCTACATTTTCAAAGTGGATACTGATTTTATATTCAACAGAAATTATGAGCCTTTCTTAATTCACTCTTCAAAATCTAACTGTGATTCATATCTATCTAAAACTGTTTGTGTTGAAAGCCTTTTTAATCATTCAGGTAGCCCTTGTGAGACAGGACAGTAAAATTCTGTAGCATTGAAAAAAGCTGCAGGTGTGACATTAAAGAGTTGAAGATCAAATAAATGCCAGGAATTCCTTTTAAAAAGCTTCTGCTTCTTCAACAGGACCTCACAATGGCTGTGGTGGTTACTTGACAAATTCATCTTATACCTTTGGCTCTCCAGTCTCCAATGTGACCAGAAGATATGAGAAAAATCTGGACTGTGTATGGATCATAACTGCACCTGTAAACAAAGTGATCAACCTCACCTTCACTTCATTCATGCTTGAAGCACAGTCTGCTCAGACTTGCCGATATGATTATGTCAAAGTAAGATAGCTGCATATTTTAATAAGAAAATATCAGTGAGATACAATCCATTATTCTCTCCATGAGGCTAGAACTTAATTAATAGAAAATGGTTTAATGAAGAAATTAAATTGCTTAATATAATTAGAATTTATTTTCATTGGGCTAGATTACTACTCTACATGACATCCTGCCTTTTTGGAAACAAATAAGAATTTTAACATTGTTATGGGAACACGCTTCTGGTCTTAGACTGCCTATATAAATAAGTGTTTCTTTCACAGAAAAAAAAAAAAAGTCAAGCACTTTGAAAGTAAACTTGCAGATTAATTATTGTACACAATTGCTTGAAAGGACATTAATTTACAAAATTTTTAATAAATAACTCTTGATGCTCAATACTCACCTGTGCAAGCTATTTTCTTGGAGATGAGCATACAAAACATAGGATAGCAGAACGCTGCTAAACAGGATCCAAAAAGGAGTGTTATAGATCCTGTTGAGCACTACAAATCCTCAGTGAAACTAGGAATTAATTCTACATTTTGGTGAATAGAATCAGTCTTTCTCATTGAAAAGTGCTTTGAGAGTACATATAAAAAATAAATCAGAATGCCCAATTAAAACAGAATAATTTTTTATTTGCTAAGACAGGACCAGAATGTTCCATAATGAGATTTACACTGTCCAACAGAATTACTTAATATGGCAGTGAATAATTATAGTCATCAAGAATATCCTGCTAAAGCACAAGAGGACCTACTGTGCTTTTAAGTAAAAGAAATTGCAGTGTCAGGAGGGGTCAAAGAAGTTTATTTCTATTTATCTGTTTGTTGTGCCTAAACTATTAGTGGCTTACATACTTTTCTTCTTTCAGCTTTATGATGGAGATAATGACAACGCCAATTTAGCTGGCACATTCTGTGGATCTACAGTGCCGGCTCCTTTTCTTTCCACACGTAATTCCTTGACCGTGAAATTTATCACAGACAATTCTGTGGAAAGGGAGGGTTTCAATGCTACCTACACCACAGTTGATCGTAAGTTAACATATGTATGTATGCATATATATTGTTGTGATTCTTTTGTGGAAATACATATTTAAATAATAAATAATCAAAATTTGTTCTAGATACAGTGCTCGGGAGGGGGCAAAGACAGTCCTTAGCACAACATCTATAAACAAGCTAAAAGCAGCACTGGTAGACCCCAGTGCAGTTCTCTTCGGTCTTGGCTGGTTGCGGGGTAGCTGTCAGTCTGGAGTGCAAAACAAGAGCACTCACAGATTGTTAACAAATGTGTTGACATTGTAGGGGACAAACATTTATTTGAGTTTTATGACATATATTGACACAGCATTAGCATGTGTTTTACTTTTTTTTTTCTTCTAGAGACTCACAGATAAATACAAAAGTATATTGTCCAGTGTAGTTTTGTTCAATAAATATTTTTTGCCCAGTTGGAAGAGTTTTCACTCTGTGATGCATTTATTACTGTTTTACACAGGACTGTGTGGAGGAATATATAATGCAACTTCTACATCCCTGACTGCAACATCTCCTAACTTCCCCAATGAATATCCACCATTTACTTTCTGTACTTGGGTCATTGATGCCCCTCCACAACAGCAAGTCAGGGTGGTGGTAGAGGCCTTCCACCTCCATTCTGGCCAGGACTGCTCTCAGAACTACCTAGAGCTCCAGGATTCACCAACAGTAAGAAATTTACAGTTGATACCATTCCCCATTCACTTTCAGCTCCCTTCACTCTTTTTAAAGAGAGGAGAAACCCCCCATTTGGTAATAGATGAACTGATGATTCTGTGTGAGGCCCACATCCAAAGCATTACGCACTGTGCCTCACTTAAGGTGTGTTAACTGGTACACAGACCTCGTGGAAGCACACTATACACACATTGAATTAGACCTGGAAGTTTTACACTATTTTTCACAGGTGCACCAAGTAACAGAGCTGTCAAACTTAACACCCATAAAATACTGCCCAACAGCTAGTTTTCATAAACTAGTTGTACTTCCTCCCATCCAAGAACCGTAATAAAAATGAATATTCATGCCAAGAAGAGTGTTTGTAAAAAGCACCAGAAAAAAACCCTGTTTATGTCCCTTGTATTATATTATCCTAAAACTCCTTTCATTGTTTCTTATTTTGGCATTAAAATACCTGTTAAATTTGATTTGGTTCTCATAATAACTTAACATAAAATGTTGATATGTTATTAAGTGATTTCCATCAGAAATTTAAAATGTGATGGCATAACTGGTATAGAAAGTGTTGAGAGATTTATCCACCGCAAGTTCAGTAAGTAGAAAACCGAATTATATCATTAAGTAACTTGTGACGTATTGAATTCCAGCACAGCCAAGGATCAGTCCATAGATTCTGTGGCACTGAAACTTTTCCAGTCCCTGAATTTTATTCTCATGATCGCACTGCCATTGTGACTTTCAAATCAGATGAATATATGTTTAATAACGGAGTCAGATTTACCTACCAAGCTACAGGTAAGATTGAAGAAATGTCTAAAAAAAATCTACCTACCATTTTCTTTGGTAGTGAAAAGCAAAACAGAGAATGCTTACATGTTTCTTGTTCTCTGTCTCAAGGTTGCAGCAGAGAGTATAACCAGCCATTTGGTTACCTGAGGAGCCCTGGCTGGCCTGGTCGTCACCCCAATAATATGAACTGCTCTATCGTTCTACGAGCTCCCCTGAATCACACAATTTCTCTTTTTTTCCATGCTTTCAATTTGGAAGACAGCATCCAGTGTTCACGGGATTTCCTAGAGGTATCAAGCAAGTATACCTATTTTGTGGGCCTTTGTCAAAACCTGCTGAATTCAAAGAATATTAATAAGCTTTGATCAAGTCTGAGCTGAACTGACATTAGGGACTAATTTATTACTACAGTTTTATGTTGAAAGATACGCAGATGTTGTAGTAAGAAGTTAAACAATACACACTATAGTAAGTCCAAAACCAATGAATAAATAGTTTCATTGTCAGCTAACTCATCTTTACCTAGCTCTTGTTGTTGTTACCCAGTTAACAGAGCAAGCTGGGATAGTTTTCATCTGATATTAATATCTGTGCGTGAACAGAAAGCCATAAATCTGAGTGCTTTCATTCAAGCAGTAGATTCCATCTGCTTGATATTTTTCTTTAAAAAAATAATTTTCTAAAAAGTATTTTTCGTTCTTCAGAAAAGGAGCTCTAGTAACAAATGTAGGATACGTGCAAAGGTACTTTGTGTCAATAAAAAGCATATCCTCCTACACAATCCTCACTCTGTCCTTTCACGTTTGTTGAAGGTTTCCCTAGTCACTGGTCAGATGACAAAAATCAGATGTCTGTGGCAGAATCATTATCTAGTTCTCCTTTCATATCCTCTTTACTGTCTCAAGAAACGGATCTGAGCACCAGCATTATTGGAACTCAGAAGAAAATCAGATTAAATCTGAGCTATGTTATATGATCTGTGTCTTAATGTGACCAGGGAAGAGTGGTCTGCAGGGTAAAGAAATAATCTTTTCATCTGGAATATTAACATTTCTTATGAAAAGTAAAACATGGGCTTGAATTGCAAAAGCACATCTTAGCTACTAGTCAAGTAATTTTTTCAGTCAGGAGAACTATCACACCATAAAATTTACCTACCTGTTTCTGACAATACCTGATCTGTGCAATTACTTACAGAACTCGGCCGGACTAGTTAACCATCTCTTTTTCCTTCTATACAAGAATATACAGTAAGAAAAATAACAGTATTAAAATTATAATTATGGTATACATCCAAGTCACTAGATAGTTTTTGTTGTGCTTGTATCACTGCATAATTGTATTGGTGTGTACTGGCACAGGGATTTAATGTTGACAATGTTTTTTGTGTCCCTTGAAGGTCAGAAATGGGAGTGATGTGCAATCACCACTACTTGGCAGGTTCTGTGGAAACACTCTGCCTAGTCCCATCTTCCCCAGAAATCATGTTGTGTACCTTCGTTTCAAGAGTGATTTTTCAGGGGCTCATGATGGATATGAAATTACTTGGACTTCATCATCAAGTGGTAAGGCTGCTATTACAAAGGAATCCCACTTAGCAATTGTACTCAGAGGGAAAATACAGAATTGTGGAAGTCAACCTGCTCAGTTTAGGCCTCATCAACACTTAAGACCTCACCAAGCACCCATAGTCCACCATATTCAGTCACTGGAGAGAGGCAGTTGTTCCTCGAGACCAGTGGGGCAAGATCCATTTTATGTGATGGAAGCAATTCCCTCACTCTGATGTTGATTTTAGCAGGCTTAGAGGATATAGTCCACTTAAGATGAAGACCTACCTCTCTGTCTGAGGTCAGAAAATATAAGGAACATCTATCTTGGGACCCACAGAGTGGTGGTTGTGGTGACTCAGACTATTCCATTAGTAGTCCAGTTGTGATATGCCCTAGGATCTAGGTACTGCTAAGCCTAAAGAATCACAGAATCACGGAATGTTAGAGATTGGAAGGGACCTTGAAAGATCATCTAGTCCAATACCCCTGCCGGAGCAGGAACACCCAGATCAGATCACACAGGAACGCATCCAGGCAGGCTTTGAATGTCTCCAGAGAAGGAGACTCCACAACCTCTCTGGGCAGCCTGTTCCAGTGCTCTGTCACCCTCGCTGTAAAGAAGTTTTTTCTCATATTCAAGTGGAACCTCCTATGTTCCAGCTTGCACCCATTGCCCCTTGTCCTATAACTGGATGTCACAGAGAAGAGCCTGGCTCCATCCTCCTGACACTCACCCTTTACATAATTATAAACATTGATTAGGTCACCCCTCAGTCTCCTCTTTTTTTTTCAGAGGCCTGAAATTTGCCCCAAGAAAATAACCTAACTGTAATGCTGTGTAGTGACTATATCATAGGCACACTCATAAATGGCTTATGAAATGGCAGTGAGTAGCTGGGTAATACTTTGCTCATGACACTAAGTTACTGAAGTAGGAAAGCTCATGGCCAGCTGAAAAGCACTGCAGAATAACCTTACAGTATTGAGTGGCTTGGTGATGAAAAGGCAGATAAAGTTCTGTGTAGGAAAGTGTTAATGAAGAAAATGGGGGAAAAAAAAAGACAATCCTAACTTTACTTACAAAAATATGGGCTCCAAGTTGACTTCTAGTACTCAGCAACAAGATCTCATGGATAAAATAGTTCCATGAAAACAAGAGGTCGCTGCTCACAAATAGTCAAGATGGCTAGCACAATGTTAGGAATTGTTGGGAAAGGAAGAGAAAACAAATAGACAGCCACTGTGTAAATGTTCACTCATAGTTCACATACAAATTGAATGATGTGAACAGTTCTGGTCTCCTATTCTTATAAAGAATCCAGTACAACTAAGTACTCAACATAAAAAATGGCTTCTGTATGAGGTATGCTGAGACTTTTAAATCTGATTAGTAAACCACAGAGGTTTATAAAATTGAGTGATATTGGATGATAAATAGGGATCAAGTGTTCATTGACTTTTCCCATAGGAGAACTAGAGGCCAGCAGATAAAGGCAGAAGGTGGTAGGTTTAAAAAAAACTAAACAAACCAGTTCTTCACACAGTACGCAGTTAATCTGTGGAGCTCCTTCCCACAGGATGCTACAAATTTACATGGATTCAAGGGCTACCTGAACAAGTTCATGGAAGACATCTGATAAAGACCATTAAATAAAAAGATGTCATCCTTGGGAGCTGTGAGCTGAAAAGTCTTGGAGACTGTGAGAGTAATCTGGGGCATGATCTGTACATGCTTACTCTTACTCTGTAAATTTGCATTTCTCCCAGGACACCTGCTTCTGCCTACTGCTGGAGATTGCATTTTGGTATAAATGCCCTTTAGTTTACTTAATATGAGTATTTTCTCTTGAGTTGTTCTCTGTATTTTTCTATCAGATGAGGATTCACTACTTCTAATTCCAAAGAACAACCAAAGAAAATTTGTCTCTAGTTGAGTATTCAGGAACTGAACTGTCAACGGCACAGACTTAAGACTTTGGTTCCTGTTTCAAAGAGGTTTGGGGGTTTCGATTTTTAGTATCCAGTGGTGGTGTAATGCCCGTTGCATACTCTTCTCAGGCTGCTGAAGCTAGAGCTTCAGTTTTGTCTCTTATTGGAGTAATGGTCTTATCCACATTCATTGTTCCAGCTCCCAGCATCTCTCTGTTTTTCAGTACTACTACTAATACTGTACTAATGTACTACATCATGTAGTATCTTGTGAAACTAAGCCTTCTAAGCTAATTAACAGTGCCTGTTTCCAGGATGCGGAGGAACACTATACGGCAGCACTGGCTCATTTGCTAGTCCCAGCTACCCAGCTACTTACCACAACAACACCGATTGTGAGTGGGCCATTACTGTGCCCAAGGGACGAACTGTCACAGTGAACTTTGATTTCATCAGCATCGATGACCCAGGAGACTGCAGTAGCAACTATCTGATCCTTTACAACGGGCCAGATGCCAGCTATCCCCCAGCCGGGCCATACTGTGGCATGGTATGTATTGCCTACTGGTTGTGACCCTGTAAGTGGTTAAAAGGAATTGTTACTGTTTCATACTCAAGACTGTTTGCCCAATTCTGCCATGAATTCCACATAGATGAGTGGAAGTGAAGGCGTAAGGCACGTGGCACCTTAGAAGCCTTCCAATGCAAACCTTACAGTGACATCTAGTGGGAGGCATCAAGTTGTATTTGTGATTTAAATATTTGTGATTTTATTTGTGATTTAAATATGTGTAATCCCCTGAGGGAGAAATGCAACAGCAGTATCTAGCACAGACCTGAGGTCACTTCCCATCTATGATCCAATTTGTGCAGCAGTTTTAACTCTCTGACTGGCTTTTACAAATTATCTTAATGTTCTATAAAGCTTTTCTTTTTTCTTGTCTTTAATTTTAGGATACAAACATCGCTCCATTTACTGCTACATCTCATCAAGTCTATATAAAATTTCATGCTGAATATGTGACTTTACCATCAGGATTCCAGTTAAGCTGGACGAGCTAGAACACTGTTTATGAGAACTATATTACCACTCCTTGCTATACTGAAGAGACTTTAGATCATAAAGTAAGTTCAAAATCCGGTTATAATAATTGCATCTGAAGTAAGGCCTTTTAAAAATCACTGTAAGCGCAGATGTTATGAATTTAGAGTTCTGACAAAAAAATGTGATCTCCATTTGTACTGAAAATAAACTATTATCTACCCAATTGGGAAAATTAGTTTCTGATAGTTTTTGAAACATATTTTTATATTCTTCTACATGATTTCAAAGTTTTACATTTTATGCTATAAAAAGTGAATTAGCCAGGATAAAACTTAAACACAAAATATTCAACATGAAGTTGATAAGAGGACCTAAGATATGAAGTTGTCGTTAATTAGTTCTGTAGAGTTCTGTGGTTTTGCCTCAATAATCTTTGAAACATTAGCTAAAGTTTTATTCAAATTAGAATAAAATCAGAAATTGCTAAAAAATGGTCCCTGTCCTACAACCACTTACACAGATAACTTTGCTGAAGAACTTTCTGTAATACTTCACATTGGGTCTAAGAAACCAGCTGAGTAAGTGCTCAAGCATCCACTTGAGTTTAACACAGTAAGGACATGCTGTGGTACTAAAATCTTAACCACATTAGGAAGTAATAATGTCAGGATCAGAGCCCTATGTTCAATATACACAAATATATGTGATTATATTTATTGAATTATATCTTCAAGCTTCAAAATATATTTTACAATTGAATATAAAAATTTGTGAGAATTTTAGTAACTGTGTCACGTTCCTAGTCTGCTTGTAGGCAATTTCCTAGACATTTATAAAACAGATATAGCTAAAGAATAGGGCAGACATAAAAATATGAACTGACTTTTGACAAGAATTAGTTTTTCCCTTCCCCAGGCTAACATACATCAAACATAAAAAATGTTGTTGACAGGGTATACAGACAAAACTTATTCCCACCCCAAAACATTTTTTGTCACAACCCATAATGAATGACCAATTCGTTTTCTGAACGTCACCTGTGATGGACAAGAGGTAAGAGGAATTCACACTGCAGCAAAAGGTCATGGACCTCATCAGAACTCCCACTTCATAACTATTACAAAGGGTCACTCACAGTGAAAGTATTTCCTTAGCATGATTGTTGCAATAATTAATTATGAAATGACATTAAAGTGTTAGAATCATAGAATGGCTAGGGTTGGAACGGACCTTAAAGATCATCTAGTTCCACCCCCCCTGCCATGGGCAGGGACACCCTCCACTAGACCAGGTTGCTCAAATCCTAATCCAGCCTGGCCTTGAACCCCTCCAGGGATGGGGCATCCACAGCTT
>NW_010129489.1:0-5250 GCF_000699245.1 Pterocles gutturalis | reverse complement strand
GAGGTAAAGAACTCGTTAAGTACCTCAGCCTTCTCTATATCCTGGGCCACCAGGCCTCCCAGTTTCTTCCAGAGGGGGCCCACATTTTCCCTAGTCTTCCTTTTATCAGAGGACCTGACATACATATCTGACATACCTATAGAAGTTCTTCCTGTTACCCTTAGCATCCTTGGCCATATTTAATTCTATTAGGGCTTTAGCTTTCCTAACCTGATCTCTGGCTTCATGGACAGTGTCTCTGTATTGTCCCCAGGCTACCTGTCCTTGCTTCTACCCTCTGTAAGCTTCCTTTTTTTGTTTGAGTTTGCCCAGGAGTTCCTTGTTCATCCATGCGGGCCTCCTGGCATTTTTGCCTGCCTTCCTCTTTTGTTGGGATGCATCATCCCTGAGCCTGGAGGATGTGATCCCTGAATATTAGCCAGCTTAGTGTTAATGGCAGTTCTAACAAAATCTAGGAACTTCTTGAAGATTTCCCAGTGAATGCCAAAAAAAGCCATCATTCTTCAAACATATAAAACTTTACAGCGTTTGGGAAGCCATATTGGTTAAAATAAAATGTAGAAAACACAAAACAGACAAAAAGGGAAAAAAGGTAGATGGCAAGCTATAAAATACAACTCAAAATCATCTGGTAATAAGTTAGAAAGAGAGAAACCTGTGAAGTCCCACTGTCCAGCAGAATTATATGTAAGCTAGCATTTTAGAATTGTCCAAGGACCCAGAAAAACTTAGCCTATGTACGGGTGATACTCCTGATAACATGCTGACGTATAACATGGAAAAAGGAGAAATATCTGTATTTGGATCAAACTAGGAGACATCTAGGTCCTACTGAGCTTCTGTCAGAACAGAAAGTTCCTCTAATAAGGGAAGACATATAAGACCATAATAGTCAAATTAAACGTTTTCAGATTAGCAGCCCAGAAAACTTTTGCTGAGCATCCACACCAAACTGATTTCATATTTGCAATCAAGGGATGATGCAATGTTTGTCTATAAAGTTTATTAAAAGCCCCATAAAGGGGACAACAAGCAGTAAAAAAAAAAAAAAAAATCTGAACTGCCTAGAGCTAAAGCTGCAAATGAAGCTCTCGAAATAGCAGTGTGTAAGACACTGCAAGTACAATCAAGCACGGCTCCAGCTGTTTGCCTGCACAGGTCAGGAGGACTTGGCTTCTTCCCTGTGGACAGCTGCATCATGGGGCTTTGTGAACGTCCATTGTGGTTTTGACCTTCCTATGAATCACAGTGGATTTGGAGTGGTTGGTGCAGGGCAGAGAATTCCTTCAAGATCTGGCTGCTGTCTCTTGCTGCTAGGTGGCTGGTCATAGAGCCATCAGATTTTACGTGAGAATCGTCTTGGCAAGAACATTGTAATTTTCTGTGTGTCACCAGCCTGGAGCACAGCTCAGCTGTAAGCCTCAGGAGGGAAGGGCATGGCTCCCCCAGACAGCTCCCCGCTGCTGCAGGCAGTGCTCTGCGGTGTGTTCTCTTGCTAAAACTGGATCACGCCCTGACAGACAACGAGCTCTCAGGTTAAACCTGGGCCTGGTCAAGAGTATGACAGCGCATAAACTCACAAAGAATAGAAACCTCTGCGTGGTTTTAATGCATTAAGTTCATTAGTGGCTTTTGAGACTGGTGTTGACCACGTGTCATACAGTTCATGGACATAAAGCTGAATTCCCTGGCGACAGCCCCGTCCCCTGTGCTGGCCGCCCTGCGCCTGGCCTACTGCTGACTTAGTGAATAGTGTAAAAGGGACCTGGTGACCTGTGGTGTTTGGCCTTATGCTCTAGAGGGGCACCACAGTTAAACTGATGAGTTTGCTGAAACCTGTACTTCAGAAAGACTGATTTCACTAAGAGTAAAAGCATGTTTCACTTTAAAGCAGATTAAATGTTTTTGGACATTTTTTTATATGACAAATATTTGCTTTTGCCATGACCTTCTGTCACAATGTCAAAATTTAAGGAATCATTGAACTTCTGCATAAGAAGAGACTACAGAGCACAATGACTCGGTGGAGGAGAAATTTGTAAGATCTTTTTTCACTCTAACAATGACCAATGCTGGCGCATCTTTAAATGCTACAAATACTCCATACCTGTGTATCGTTTTATTTCTAAATGAGTAAAATGCATGAGGTTCTTTAGAAAAAATGAAAGACCAACAGAGAATTTGTCCTCATGAAGCCTGCTGAATGAAGCTGCTGGTACAAGGTTCAATTGATCCAGCCCAACTGATTCTCGACAAAAATAGGCAAAGTCTAAAATTAGAGTAAATTATCAAACCCATTCTTAAAAAAAAAAAAAATAGGAACAAAGTAATCCACTGCTGTCCTCTAACATTTTATATGAGGAACCACAACAGAAATACCACTGCAGAAGCATTAGAGGTCCTTAGAGGAGAAAGCTGGTGCTAAGCCATGTTTCTGTCTTGGAAGGTAAGGTGTCATTTAAAACACTTGCTTTAAAATGAATGCACAGCAGGAACAACTAAACAGATAATTTAGGAGTAATTATTCCATGAAACTTCTATGTGTTTTTTGCAGTGTACAATTCAAAAGACAAAATCTGTGTTTAGTAAGATTTATGTCTTCATCTCATAATACTGCCATGAATATCTTTGCTTTTATGTCTCTGCACATTGCTGTCTATTTTATAGATAGACAACATCGTTGCTGGGAGTGCTGCATGTCTGTATTATAATACCTGCGTGGCTACAAACAACTGCCCCCTGTCAATGACAAAGCTCAAGTGATGAATGTGCATGTTTTCACCTCCTAGAGCCTGCATGTTTTTAACTTACCTGTAAATCTTCTGCATGTTACTATGCATAATTATTCTTATATAAATGTATATTTTATGAGACAGCTATATATGAATGGTAAGCACTCCAAAGACTAAGCACTAAAAGGTCTGTAACAGTATCTTCTAATTGCCCTTCCCATGTAGTGGGGCTATTCTTTATAAACAGTAAATGAGGAGTAATACCACAATAAGATCATTGGGGCTATAGTTACTTGAAGTAAAAGAGAGAGAAGATACACAGCTAAAATTCCAAGAATCGTGGTGCTGGTCAATTTATACATTAGCTAATTTTAGTTAAATTTACAAGGCAATTTTGACTGAAAAACAGTTTTCGCTCGGCTCACAAAGCAAAGGAGGTGTCTGTTTTCCACAGTAACTCAAAAGAAGTGTCCTAGCCACCAGAATTAACATATTTAGTGTAATTATTTTTTGTCAGCTGCTGCCAAACTAAAACCACAGAATTATTCTGCAGTCCTGATTAAAATTAAATGTAACTGGATGTACTGGAAAGAGGTGACAGGGGACAAGAAAGTGGATATGGGGTTATTGCAGTGGTGTAGGCCCTCTGCACGAAATGACTCCTCATGAATCTGACTGCTGGTGGAACAACCTGAAAATTAAGTTTTCAAGATCAGGGAATGACCTGACCCCTGGACAGTGTGGCATGTGCTCTTACTTTCTCACTCCTTTTCATCCCATTGCTATTTAGTGTTTCACGAGGAGTTGAGGAGCTTTAAAAGGAAGGCTTGACAGCAACTCCTCTTTGCCAAATCCAATGCAGACCTGACTAGGGTATGGATTAGTGTGTTTACTCAAATAAAAGATTTGCTAAAGCAGGAACCTAAGTAAATTGCACAGAAAGTGCAAATGTTAGATGAACTATTTACACAACAAGAGGATAATGAAATTAGGTGGATGGTAAAAAAACCAAAACCAATCCTGACAAAAGAGAGTAATAGCAGTATGTTTATTAAAGGAGGACTAATTAAGTACTTCTATGGTAGTATGGACATCCAGGCCACATGAAATGTAGTATGCTATTGTTTTGACCACTGCATCAATGGGGTGGTGCAAAGCCAGGTGAGCTTCTCATTAGCCAAGAAGATACAGTTTTGTGAGAATCTTGTCACAGTCATGTGTGCTTTATCTATTCCCTGGAATAAGCAAGTCAGGACAATTTATAGACAATAAATCTTCCTAAGAATTTGCTACTAAACAAAGCCTGCAGTCATTCTCCATGAAACAAGAACAGTAGACATGCTAGCACCTAGGTCTCTGGGACAAATGACTTCTGGCAATCAGGGCATTTTCTTAGACAAGAAAGGGATCTGGTTTCATGTTCTGCAGACAAAAAGGAACTGTACATCGTTGTCTGGTACACTGGAGTGACTGTGTGTTCTGCTGAGCAATCTAGATAAAAGGAAGTTCTTCCAGTTGTGTTCTGTAAGAATGACCTGAAAGCAGCCTGTAACTTCAGGAAAGGACTCAAGGTAGTAAACACCATTCAAGGATAAACATGCTACAATTCTGCAACCCAGAATTAAATCCTTACATTCCTAAAAAAACAAAACTAAAGTTGCGCCTCCAGCAGTGCTTCTCATTTGCTGGTTTAGACACGTTGCCATTCATCATCTTGGTGTCTGTCATTATTTTTAGGCTTCTGAGTAACACCATGCAGTGCATAGGGAGTGCATATGCGAAATTCAAGGCTATGGCTCTCAATGGGTGGCCATTAGGTCATTTTATAGATTTAGTCATTAATTGCTCTGACATTCCCTATCTGTCAAATGACAGTTAATAGGAGCTTCTTAATTCCTGTCAAAGATGTTATAAGCACAAATACATTCCAAGTAGTAAGGCTGTAACTCCAACCTCATGGTGACAAGGTCAATTAAAAGTGCTCAGAACCTGGGCTCAGCCTTGTGACTAGTTTTGCAACTAGAGCTGACTAGAAAATCCACAAAGACACCTGAAGAAATGGAAACCACTGATTCAATGAACCCATTTTGTGACAATGTCTTTTGCCTTTGGTAGCCTTTGCCAAACTTTAGAGTGCTCTGAGACCCTGCTCGGTCAGCTCCTGGTGAGCCCGAGCTTTCCAGCTCCAGGGTCTGTGGCTTCTCCTCTCTCCCGTTGCTGACTACCTGGGGCCGGGGCTGAGGAGCCACCCTGCCCACAGCCCCGCCGGCTCCCAGAGCTCCGCAGGACGGGGCAGCCCAACGCACGCTTCTTCTCTGCGAAATGGTGCCACGTCCACCACAACCCATCTCCTCGCGTTTATGCTTGTTCCCAGTGCTGAAAAAAACGGAAACGGGTGTTAAAAATGAATTTCGGAAAGACAGCTGAGTAATCACGTGAGGCCTGGAACAAGGAAGGGCAGGTTAACCCCAGACACGCGCTAACCCACGTTCCCCCGCCCACCCACGTGTACCAGTAC
>NW_010129488.1:0-15449 GCF_000699245.1 Pterocles gutturalis | reverse complement strand
GGGGAAGAGGTATGGAACAAAGCCTCTGGGCTTTGGGACTAAGGGAGGGATGGGGGAGAAGTGCCTTTTGTGTAAGATGTGGTTTCTCTCTTTCAATATCCTGCTTCTTACTGTAAATAGTTAATAAATTCAGTTGTTTTATTGTTCTTCACGAGTCGTGTCGGTCTCTTGCCCGTGACCCTAAGTGGTGAGTGAAACCCTCCCAGTTTCCCTGCCTCACCCCACCAGGTGTATAGGAAAAAACTGTACCAGTGGTTTTACAAACCACGACAATAACTCACACAGATGTGTTCATGTGTATATATACATATGTACATACAGAGATAAAAAGAAATTATATTTGCATTCTTGTAAGTAATTCTGGGTACAATTTGACTTAAAACTTACTGTCTGTCCTCCTAAATGAATTAATAATTGCCTAAACAGTGACAGTGGTAGGAAGCTGGTCCACTGATTTTTGCCTTAGAATAATGCATGATAAAAACCTTGCATCAGGTTTGGGTTCTTTGAGTTTCTTGACAGACTTCAAACATAAAACTGAAAAGCTTTGAAGCAAACCAGAGAGGTTTGTAATATATACAAGAACTATCAAGCAATGTTTCAGCTTGTCTTGCATTGTCATGCTTCTGACATTATTTTTACTAAAAATTACTGACTTGTTGAAATTTATGCAAGAGTGTGAGATGCATTAAACTGTAAAACCATTTGGATATTTTGCTCATTAATGCTTCACTGAACGTTTACATTCGATCTTGAACACTGCATTCAGGAGGTTGTATGCTGTCTTCTCAGCTCATAACCCAGACCAAAAGCCTTAGAGGAGATGAGTGCAAATATATAATTTCATATATTTATTAATATCATATCATAATCTCATATGTGGATATCTTATAGTTTTATATATGCGAGTGATGTGACTTCAGCAAAGCCAATCTAAACTGCTGGAAAGTTGCTGTTCCCACACAGTACCTAGGACAGGTGTGCTTTTAATCTTATGAATGCTTTATACACTTCACCTAATTTCAGTATTGCTCTTGAGAAGCAAGTCAAGTATCTGGGTGCTGGTATAGCACCTGGAAAGCCAGTCAAAGCACTGCAGTGGCTTTTTTAAACCCATAAGAGGGAGTTAGATTGAGGAGAGGTGTCATAAATTCCTCGCTTCATGAGCCTTGCAGTAAATAAGCCAGACTGCAATCCATAAAACTAACTCATATAATTCCCTGGATCCAGCACAGATCAGGTCACTTGGGGGGAATCACATAGTTTATCCACATCTTGTTTTCTTTGTGTCTATAATGCAGTGGTCTGGTTCAGCTCTGCACACTCCTGGGAGATACTGTGATAACAAACATGGTGACACACACATGCCAGACCACTCTGTCTTGGGATCACAGCAGGACTACACATGGACACAAGCTTAGATAACTCTTGTCTTCAGATCACTTTGCCCTCTCTTCCCTCCACCATTATCTGCATTTTTGTGGCAAATCATGCAGTCACTAGTATTAAATGAGAGGGAGCTGAATATTTTCAAGTGTAGCCACAATGTCTGACAAGGAACAAGGTAATTTTTAAAAAAAGGTTCTGCTGCACTATTTTTATAAAAACAAGAGACAAAGTGAATGGTCAAGAGGACTGCAGCTTCTTTGTGCCACTGGAAAAGTTTTGGGCACCAAACAAAGGCTGGGGCCACAGTCTTGTCCAAATGAGCCCCTGTGTGTGACCCCAGGGACCCAGAAGAGGAATGAGATTACATTACTTCAGAGGAGCATGAAGAGTTCCCTTTGGAGGTACATCCAGGTCAGGTTAGATCCCTGGCACAGAAGTTGGAGCAAAACAAAACAAGGTGCAAAAGCAAATATTCTCACATCGGTGCGGCATGAAGACCAGGTTGTTGTACCTCTGTTTGAACTACTACAAAAAAAGGACAAGGAAAGCTAATTTTAATCATCACTGGTTGTCTTGTTAATCCAGATATGATTATACAAGGCACTTCAATGAGAATTTCAGTCTCACCCTGTACCTGTGTTTATAATTTTTTTCAGTATACCCACTTTCATAGGCTTCAATACTTAATCACCTATATATGAACACATTACCACGGAAGTGGGAGCATAGCCTAAACTTCTCAATTTTTCCCACGGCTGCTAACATTAATTTGCTTCTACAAGGTGTTCTAGCAACCAGCATTTTAACCACTCTGCTGCCTAACTTGGTCAGAGCAGGTCTAGTCTGCCTGGTTACCTAAAACAGCTCCAGCAGCCCTCCAGCAGCTGTGTTTTACTATTGCTTAAATAAGACAATTCTAGTACCTCCAAACTGAATTTTACATGTATGTAATCATCTCCTATTCTATAACATTGTTTAAATGTCAGAACTTAAAACAACCTTGCAACACAACCTTCTTAGCATAAGAAAATAATGTTTTGCCCAAATCTCCAGTTCTTGGGAGAACTTATTACCATTTCTCTTTGGTGTTGAAAAGCAAAACTGATGTAAAGTATATTTTATAAAGCCAGTGGGAAGTTGAAAAGAGAAGTCATACACATGACTCATGGTCCTGGAAACAGCTGTACTGCTTTTGGTGACAAAGGGCTGGTTTTATGCCTTATGTAACTTCAGGAAAATCAATATGCAGCAAATGTACTGACCCAGAAAGGAATTTGACCCAAACTTTTAAAAACAGCACAAGCTGTCTCATCTTATATCTTTAAATGGGGTTAATTTGTCCCTCCAAATATCTTACTTTTTGTCACGTCCTGAGAAAAGGATGAGTGAAGTGTTTCGAGTAGAGTGGGTTATTTGGGAACAGCGTAGATCAGACAGGTTCAAAGTTGATCACTGCTATATTGTGAATGTTTAACAATTTCATGAGGAGTATGCTGATCAATAAAAAAATGCCAAAACTCTGAGTTGCAACCAGTCTAACTGCAGGCATTTTTATGAGCAATAAAAAGGGTTATATGGTAGAACTGCATCTGTCCAGCAGCTACCTTCCTCTGGACTTCAGTCTCCAGGGACCTCTGTAAGTGCTCTCAAAGCTGCTCATTTCCACACTTCCAAGTGCTAAGGAAACCAGAGCAGGAATTCTGGTTGTCTCTCTTAGGCAGAAATTCTATTTGATATCAAAAATGTTGGACTATGAAAGAGTAACCTCTTCTTCAGTATGTATTTGAAATGGTTATTTTTGTGCCTGGCTGTATTTGTTACCCAAGACCACTAACAATGTTTTATCTTGTGTTTATTGCTACAGTATTCTCTTCACGTACTATTGGATAGTATGCTACTCAAAACTAAAGCAAATCCAAATATCTGAGATATGTATTTAGCAACCCCAGGCCTATTTGTATAGTGAGTTTAAGAAATGCCCTCAGTCCAATGGTCCATCTCGCCCAGGTTTCTCCCACCAAAAATCAATGTTTTAAATCTGTCTCATACTTGTTTCAACATATGTCCCCTACTACTGAAGGATATAGTGAATAACAGTTCATCATTACCACATCGCCTTCACTACTTTGTACTTATTTTGCCCTACTCATAATAAAAGAATGTGCTGGGTTAAGCTGAGACAGAGTTAACTTTCTTCATAATAGCTAGCAAGAGGCTGTGTTTTGAATTTGTGCTCAGAAGAAAGCTGATAAAAAGTGATGTTTATGCGGCTGCCAAGGTCTTTCAGCTTCTCTGGCTGTCTGCAAACAGGAGAAGCTGGGAGGGAGCACAGCCCCAGTCACTAGCCCAGGATTTGATCTTAGGTTCGGGATTGAGACCCAAAGTGGCCAATAATCTATTCCATAACATACCCGTCATGCCCAGTATATAGTTGAGGACCCTCCGGAAGATTGGCCCTTTTTTTGTTGTGGGTCCCCTTTCGTTTCGGACAATCTCGGTCCAGGTGGTCACTCTCTCCCAAGGCCTTTCCCCCCCGACCCCGGACAGCTCTTGGTCTGGGATGCTCAGACTGCTATCTCCGTTCCATGAGTGCAGTTTTGGGACTCTTCCTGCTCTGGGATCATTAGACGGGAACAGGATGAGCCTTGGTCGTTGGGTAGGGGGGCAGTATCATTGTGTATCACTCATTTGTGTATTAGTATATAGGATTATTTTAAATATTAATGTAATTTAGTTATTAAATTGTTCTTACCTCAACTCACAAGTACTTTTTTCCCTTTACCCCTTTAATCACCCCCCCTATCCTTGGGGAGGGTGGGTGTAATGGGGGTGAATACCGCCTGCTCCTGAAAGAGCTCTGGCACCAGCACTACAAGAAGAATGTGCGAGAATTAGGTAAGGAGAAGAGAGCCTTCTCTAGCTCCCCGTGCAACTCCAGCTAGAGCGTGCACCCAGGGAACTGGTGACGTGAAAGGCAGCGGTGCAAGGGAGCACTGCTGTCCACGTGGGTGGGAGCTGAGGCAGGAGAGAACAGGCATCCGCAGCCGCGAGGTGCCCCCCATGGATGCCCACCTCCCAAGAGAAGGGGCCCACATCCCGGGAGGGAGGTCATGTCCCCGTGAGGTTCCCGCTGGGTGCCCACGTCCCTCTGAGGTGCCTGCTGTGTGCCCGTGTGCCGGTGAAATGTGTGGTGGGGGTTCCCAATTCCCCGGAAGGTGGCTGCAGCCAGTGCCTGCCCACCACGCATTGGGTTCTGTAGGCCTTCGGGCCTCCAAGGCTGGTGCCAGGCCAAGCATCGCATCACACCGGGAAGAGGGGCAGCTCTTAGGAAGTGGGTGGGTAACAATTCCAACTGTAGCATTTTTGTCCAGCTAACAGGGAATTCTCTGCAGGGTGCCGGCCAGCTGGTGCGTCAGGACATGCCTCAGCCCACTGAAGGCTTCTGGGCTCAGGGCACCTCCACTGACTACAACTTCCTCTGCTGGCCGGAGGCCATTATTGGCCCCATGACCGCGTTCCTGTGTGGCGCCCACGGCCAACAGGTGGCCACATCCCGGTGCATTGCCTGTGCCCACCCGGAACAGCAGCCAATGGGCATTTGGCAACTGTCCGATGAGGACCTCCGGGGGAGTCCCCTTCTCCACCCTCCCAAAGGGGTTGCCAGGGCCCACTGGCATCCCAAAGGCCTGGGCTCATCTCCGTGTCTCCAACGCGGACAGCCAGACTGTGCCCACCCAGCAGAGACATCTGGGAAACTCGGCAAAACTCCTGCTGGGAGCAGCCTACGCTCTCAGTCTTCTTGCACTCTTCAGATCAAGAAACTTTATTGTTCCTGTAGCATGCGCCATTTTGGCACAGAGGGGATCCAGGGAAGCGGCAAGATGAACGGCAGTGGTGCGAGCCAGGTGGGCTTGGGGAGCATGCGCTGCAGGAGAAGTGGGAGAGCCGGGGTGGGAGACAATAGGCGTCCCGGGCTGTGAGACAGCAGGTGTCCCGGGCTGTGAGTTGCCACGCGGCTGCCCATGTTCCAGGAGGGTCCCGCAGGGTGCCCATGGCCCAGGGGCTGCCCCTGTCTCAATGAGATGCCTGGTGGGTGCCCATGTCCCAGTCAGGTGGCAGTGGCTGCTGCTTGCCCAGGACCCCGTCAGTCATGTCCCTCCACCAACAATTCTAGACTAATCACACTCCTCATTCTCAGCTGTTAAGATTTTTGTCAAACCAGGAGTGGATTTTTGGCTTTCCTCTTAACGTGGGCTCCCACTTTGCCCCCAAGAGGATTTGGAGCTGAGCCAGGTCATGGCAGCCCAGCTGCTGAACGCAGCTTGGATGGAGCTCTGGGCACAGCTCCTTCTCACTCAGAAGTTCAGGGCACAACCCAAACTTTGTGGGGCTCATTTCTGCTTTCCTGCCAGGCTCAAGGTCCCCTGGCGGGCACAGCAGTGCAAGCAGCGGGCATTCCTTTAGTAAGACATGAAGGGTTTCAGGCAGCGCAGCTCGAGGCTTTGTTGGGAATGTGAATGGTTTTTTTTGGCTGTGGATAATAATGAGCTGAGCAAGTCCTAAGGTAAGCAGGAGTCCAGACTGGTAAAGTCAAATTCATCAAGACAGTTAGTTTGTCGATGAAGATGAACTGATCCTGTAGGTGGAGGAGGGTAAAGGAAAATCAAGTAATGGCTACAGCTGAAAGGAAAGATGTCACAAAGTGTCAAATAGTATCTCCTTCATTCTCTTTTTTGTTGGCTGGTTGGTTTGCGGGGTTTTTTTATTCTGAAATTCACAAGTCCCAGAAAGCTTGAAAGTATTTCCTTCTTTTACTCCCTTGACCAGACTTTTTACTATGATCATGGCATTAGCCATCCTTTCACCAAATACACAGCTTCCCAGTCCCAATGTTTCATTTTCCAAAGTGGCTGCTAGGAAGCGTAGGAATATACTACAGCAGCACCTGCAGCTAGCCAGTTATTTGACCATCAGCCTTCACTGATGACTTAATAAATCTCCAGTTTTTAATCTTATCCAAATGATAATACATCTTTATGGATATTTCCTCCTTAAGATCATTCTGGGTTATTTATATTTGTAAGGTGGTCCTCTTCTAAATGGTTATATAGAAGAGAAAAAGAAGCAGATATGCATGAATCAGATATTATTCTTTGCATTACAACAGAACAATAGATTTGTGGTGAAAGTGTTAAATATATAACTCAGTTGATCCAAATTTAACTCACAATTTAGCTACATTCTTCCTTTGCAACTTGAACCAATGACTTAGACTTTTTGAGTCTCAGTTTCTTAAACTGTGAAATGAGGTCTATAAATCTGAGTTATTGCAACACTACAATCATTAATCTTGGTGATGGGATCAGATATTACAGTGGGGAAAGCTTCAAGAAAAGTGACTATGGTAGAATTCCAAATAATGACTGGGCACAATTCTGATTTGCTCATAAAAAGGGAATGACTACAAAACCGAAAGGGATCAGCTTTCACTTACAGATTTGAAACATGTCTTCCTTATCAACATTGTGGCTGTGACTTTATAAATGGTTAGACCACTTCCCCATTCCCATCAAACACATTTCAGATCTCATTCATTCATAAGTGAATGATAAAGATAAGACATCCCATAAAAGTACCACAAGAGTAAAGCCACTGGTGATCGTTCTCTCTAATGAAGAGTCTGCAATTTATCACCTTGGTTTTTGCCAAGTGACATAAAAGCAGACAATGAAAATTACTGTAGAAGGGACATTCAGAAGACAGACCACAAATGAACAAGAGGAGAAAACAAGAGGCAAAAATTTAAGAGATGACGATAGATTATCAGTTAAATTCTTTTGGGGAAATGGATGATAACTTTCCCAGTTTCTTTGCAGATCTTCAGGCCTCAGTGCTACAAAGTGAACATGTTTCTTTGGACTGACAAAATAAGCACCTGCTTTGTTTGCTCTAGTAACTATTAGAATTCACAAGAGCTGAATATACACCGTGTATTTTGTAGTGGCTGTACAATTTCTTTGGTCTGTGTGTATTATCTGAACACTGCTTGTAGAAAATCACTAATACCTTTTTCTCTTTTTCCTAAAGACATAACATTCATAATGTTAGAAACTTGCATGATAATTAAAAACTGTAAAACTGTAAGTGAACAAATTTGATTCCACTCAACTCACAGAGCAGACTGGATGAGTGAAGTAAACGTTACTAAAGTCTATTATTTCACACAGTTACCCAAGGCGCCACTTCTTGTTCCCACAAAGTTCAAAAGTAAACGTGCTTTTAACTATAACAGGAGTAGGAACTTCATGTTGACTGGTAGGGATGGGTGAAGAGCTTTGAAACTGGAAGAAAATACGCATGGCTGTCACACACTAGTAATTATCTTGGCACTGTAAACATTTATATATCAGCATGTTACAAACTCTTCATCTTAGGTATGGTAATAAAATAACCAAGTCCTTAACATGAGGGTCAAAATATGGTATTTCATCTTAATAAAAATTGAGTTTATTGTTTAACTTCTCCTGAGTATCCCGGTATGTTAATATACAATACATAAGAAAGGCACTGTGTAATGCACTTATTTATATATATATTTAAAGAAATAAGCTGGTCATTTCACCACAGTGTTTGGCCAGATAACGACACTATTAATACTTTAGTGTAACACGAGGCAGCCTGTAACAGTTATCGTTCTCTGTGCTAAAAGGACAGACCCAAAAAGTAAGATGTATGACCTTAAAATGGAATTTGCCACCCTTGGGAGAGTAGATATACAGAGTGTATGTTACATACTCTTGTTTCATCTAGTTCACTCCTACCGGCAGCCATCCTGCTGGAATTTTCAATTTCTGCAGCCCTTTTGTCTCCTGTCAAGGCTGTGTGGTAACTCAGATTCTTGAAGGGACACTGGTACTGCAGGAAAAGTAGTTTCTTGCTCCAAACATGCTCGTTGACAATCTCCCCCTGTGCTGCTCTGTCTCCCATAAACCTTTCAGTGCTAGCCCTGTTTACACTTGTGTGCATGTCTTCAAAGTGCGTAGTATTTTGATTATGCAGATTTTCTGTGAGTGCATTAGCAACCTAAGGTTCCTTCTGTGCATGAACTCATTCCTGATTAAATCAGTATGTGGGCTGACTAGCTCTAAAATAAGACCGTTTACTTGGATTTAAATTGAATCTTTTCATTAAGGAGAAACTTGCATTTGTGTCCCTTTATTTAAATGGTGACAATTTCCTTGTATAAACAGGTCACACTACAGACACTAAATATTAACATGTCCCATTTAAATTGTCAGAGATTTGCTTGTATTAGCATTGCAATCAGAAGCTACCAGCTGAATAAAAAAAAAAAAAAAAAGCTGGAAACGGTGACCTGCTTAGTTTTCGAAGGAAGCAAACAAGCAGAGGGGCCTCAGCTGCCTCAGTTATCCTTTTAGCCCAACTGTTAAGGCGAATCCCGTTGCAATAAGGAGTATAATAAAGTCCTTATAGCCCCAAGCCATTCTAGCAGCCCCTGTCCCCGTATCCCTTCTGGTGAGTCCTAGCCTCTTCAAGGCTCCAAGGAGAAGAGAGACCTGCTCATGAAACAGGTAGGTGCTACTCCTGCAGAATGGAGGAGTTCCATGCAGCAAAGTTCCAGCCCCTTGCACAGATCTCGGGAGGGAGCGCTTGGGTTGATATGCTGGAATTACCAATCCCACACCCAGGGCTGCACTGGAAGCGGGTCAGTATGGCTCAGCACAACCAGCTGTTAAAATCACAGGCCGTTCTCCAACCTGCTCTTAAATATCAGCCCCATAGTTTGCTTTCTGCTGCAGCTCCCTCTCATTATTCCCTCTCAGGTATTTCAGGTCACACCTACAACAGCACACCATGCATTGGACACACGTCATACACTGTACTTACAGAAGTCCCACGTAAATTCTGATGAGTGCAGACTTCCCCAATTTTCATTTTATCGTATTCTCTCTAGATTTACGAGTTGGGAAACCTAGTTTCTGTCAGTGTTGCCAGTTCTTGCACTTCTGTGATCTCAGGCACATCAGACAGCTCTCTTCATGCAGTCCACTCATCTGTGAAAACAACAACAAAAAAATCAAAGCATAAATATAAAATAGTTCTCTCCTCCTATGCATTTTTATTCTGCTGAATTAATTTACATACAGTTCTGAGGTCTTCAAACAGAAAGCGTTACAGAATTGCAATGTATCATGACTCATGTAAAAGAAATTATTTCAAGACAAACTCTGCTGGCTAAACTCTACCTTCAGTTCAAAGAGACCTCATTTCCATTGAAGTGTTCCTCAGCCCTACCAAAATCCATAACCTATGGGAGGCCAGTTGTAGCACTCGTCAATGTTTCTGGAAACAGATAATACCAATAAAAGAGACCTGTCCCAAATGTTAAACAAAAAATACCCCAATGCCAAATGAACTCATGGCATTGATGAAGTCAAAGAGGATCTATGTATAAGAGGGTTATTTTGTCAGACACTGTCAAGCTTCAGCATAATACAGACTGAGGACACAGTTATAATAAATTTCTGTGTTCTTTGGAATAAATTATGAGTTTTTAAGATTAATTAATTTGGTCTTGATCAAGAAAGAATATAACTTATCTTTGGCTTGTTCCTGTGCACATCTGAGAAACAATCCTAAAGGAGACTTTCTCATTAACCTTCTGCCTTCCTTGCTAGCATGGATATCCAACAGGAAAAGTCTTCCTTTCACAGGATAGAAATTCTACATTCTTCTTCTTTTTTTGAAATTAAGTTAGTCATAGCATTATTGTGGCTAAAACATATAAGCAGAGTTAAAGTGATTTTAGTAATAATGTTACTCTTCTGCTTTTGCAGAGATTACAAATGCATAGTCCAACTCTTAAATCAGTTTTGTTCCTATCAGCTTTAGATGTTAGCATTAATTAAAAAAAAAAAAAACACCAAACAAACCATAAACTGAAGGACACTGCAAAAGCTGAAAAAAAAGAGCTTTGCTTGAAAAAAACAAAACAAAAACAAAAGAGCTTTGGACCTACTAATACAAATCTTTGGTCACTGCCTGGAACATTTTTTGAGCTGGCAATAGAACAGGATGTTTACTTATCTATTATTTTCCTAGAAAAGCAGATAAATCACTACCTGATCATTCCTGCACTCACAGCCTTCGTGTTATTTTAAGAGCTAACCCGTCTCAGGGATGGAGATGATAGATAGCATATTCCTCACAGCCACAGGAATGAAAACGGTTTGTCTTGGAGCACAGACATGATCTCCCAATCTGTTAGGATGGCGCTGTGCCTGCTACCAATGTTGTATTCAAGTGTTTCTATACTACAGCCATCACTTAATGACTAGATTAGGGATGTAAAAGTCTGCAGAACCGTAAATGACACACCACTGGCAAGAAGCAGCCTCTTCCAGTTGTGGTGGCATAACAGGAGTCATCAATTCTTTGGCACAAGAAGCAGCCGCTGGGACTTACACATCGCCCTTTCTTTCACCTCCACAGCCCCACACTGACATAGCTTTTCTTTGGGCTAGAGGCAATTAGATGTTTGTTTGTTTTCCAGAGATTTCCAGCTGCTACCACTCCAACTATTTTAAAAAACAGTCCTGTAATTGAAGATTTCTAAATTATTTTTTCTTTACATTTTAATTTTTCATTAGGACCATGAGTGAAAGTAATGATGTAGTTTCAGGGGGGGGAAAAAAAGAAGGAAAAGCAAATTGGGAGCTGCAAGTCTGCAGTACAGCCAACAAACATATTTTGTGAATGCAACACCAAGGACAAATAGTACAAAGCTCTTACTTGCATGCACAGTCAGAAACTGGCAGAAAGCTAAAGGGTCATGAAGGCAAAGAATTTAAGAGCAAACTGTTTTACAGCCTTTTACTGTAACACTCTGAACAGGATGTTTCAGCCAAAGAACTTATTGTCCTTACGGAAGCAAGAAAGACATACAGGTGTAGTATGGAATAAGTCAGCATTTTTATAATACACAAGTAGAGTATATTTGCAAATATCACCATGCAGCTACCATAAATTAAAACAGCTGGAAGGCATGGGAGAGTTAATTTAATTTTAGCCAGGCTTCCAGTCCTAAGGAACCAATAACGAAATTCCAGGTTTTACAGTAAAGCCATAAACTAGAGATTTGTTAAAAGGCTGATCCCTGATCCAGCCTTTGAGAAGCTCTTGAACATGCACTGTCCAAAGGACCAGACTTTAAGCAAGCCTTCTTAGTACATCCCAGCACATTTCCTGGGAAATCAGTTTCGAATATTAAATTTTGATTTCTTTGCTCAGAGAATGATGGCGGGACAGACACTGCTCTGTGAACGCTATTATGCAGTTTACATAAGCACATCCATACTTTCAAACTGCTGTTACATCTGAGCTGAATACTGTGACAATTGTCCCAGGCCAAGTAAAAATAACTTTAACATAAAGAAAGGTAGTATCTCCATGCACAGAAGGAATCTGCTGACAGTTGCCTGGTGAGAATTGTCTTGAAAGAGCTACAAAAGCTATAATTTTTCAAAAATTGTAGCTATTTTCTCTATGCAAGATGTATTTGCAGCTGGGAGCTCCCATGATCCTAAAAACTGCAGTTTTGAGATCACAGGATTGATCCTTCAAGGGCAAGTAGTCAGAAGAAGAGGGGTTTTATCAAGACATTAACTAGTGGCTCTGTCAGAATCCTCTGTATGTCTCCTACGGACTTATTCCAACTGAATTAACTAAAAAGACTTCTGTGTGCTTAATGGAAATGAGACAAGACATAATTTATAACCTCAGTGTGGAAGAGAGTCTCTGGTTTTCCATCCAAGACAAAACTATTTGAAATCAAGGAAGGTCACTGTGGTGGAAGAATGGTGTCTCCTGAAATGAAGAAGGAAAGTTGTTTACACTGTTTAAGAAAGATTAACAGAGACTTGACAAAGAACCTGCCTTTAAAATTTAAGGCCACAGCTCTTAAAACTGGGCCTTTTAATACTCTTTCATACTGCATCTAAACTTCCTACAATTTAAGTAATTTGCTCTAAGTAAAGAATTCATCCAAGATGATCATTGCTTTGCCTAAGAACAGGGAAGGGAAAGGAGAGGAGCTGCCCTCCTGGGAGTAGCTGTTATCAGACAGCCAGATGGCAAACGACGTGCCAGAATTTACAGGAAACAGTCCAACACAGATCATTAATTCCAACACAGCCTCTACACCTCAAACACCATTAAAATATCACTGCTAGGGACTCTGAGAGCCAAGACACCAACTAAACACATTCTACACAAGGATTTCTGCAACTATAATGAATTATTGAAAATCCTTCCAAAATGCAGCAAGAAAAACTTATGGAACAACTAGACTGCCACATGTGACGATTATGGAGAACACAAGTGACCTTCAATTACAATATATATATATCTATGTATACTTTAAATATATGCATAATAAATGATGTTTCACTAAATTGTATTCGGTTCCACAAAACATTTTGCTCATTCATAAAAATGTTTTTCTTTTAAAAAAAAACCACGGACCAGATCCTTGACTGGTACCATACCTCGCTCAGGTGGTGTACTTCACTGGAGCTACACTAACCTGTGTTCAAAGAGAAAAGCTATGTGATGCTAGATTTAAAGAGTGGCTTACGTGAAAAAAAGCCTTGTTCTTGCTACTAGGACTAATGTATTTTTTCTACATTTTCTCCATTTTCTGTGCAGCAATCCAAGGCATGTATTTTGCTCTCACCAAATGGAATATTTTCTACTCTCAGGTGATCTTCAAGACTAAGCTCTGGCAGAAGCAGAGTTTAATGTTACAATATTAAGTCCTTGGAATATCCAGAGTTAACAAATTCAGCTCTTCCTTCAGATGTCAGATCTTTAGATGAGACATGTGGAGTTCCATATAATGAGACAGTGACCAGCAGAAAAAACACATCAGAGTCAGGGACACCTACAAACCACCTGATTGAGGAGTAACACACCATTTGGAAGAAAAGCAAGAGGGATTTCCAGGAGAGGGCTTTCCATTCTTTGATTAGGAAGACAGTATCTTCCATAGTGGGAGACAGCAGGTATGCAGAACACCCAGAGCATAACTTTTTTTTTTTTTTTTTTTTTTAATACAATGTTGTTAGAGAAGTGGTTTTGTTAAAGAAGCATTCTCGACATCTTACGAACACTGTTACGGGGAAGGCCAGTTGTCAAATCAGGAGATCTAAGACCCTAATAAACATCCCTGCTCTGGTGGTTGCATGTGTGCTAACCAGTTCTGGCTCAGCTCCCACTACCTCAGTTGTCTGGTATCAACTCAATCCCACTGGTCCCTTTCAATAAACTGTTCTTTTTTATAAATCAATTAAGATTCAGCATAAGTTTCATTGGGAAGGATTGCAAAGTATCTGGCAAATTGAAACAAAGTTATTTGCACCTTACAGAAGTCTTTTCCACCATCATAGGAAATATAGTCACATCTCAGCTGGAACAATGGTGTTTCAATGATGTAAACTCATTTCATGTTGATTACAAAGCAAGAAGCAGAGAAAAAAAACTTTTTTTCAGTGGGAGGTGAGTTTGGATGATCAGAATGCAACTGGCCCAAAGGAGATGCTGCCTGAACTTCCAGCCTATCCAGTTTGCAAAATCCTAAAGGTGCCCTGTCATGGGCATCTATGTGAAAAGCTGGAAACACCCACCTGTTAACTCTGTGCTGTCAAGAAGATGCTACACTTGCTCTACAAGTAAGTGCTGTCAAGAAGATGCTACACTAGCGGTGGCTGATAATGAAAATGAATGGTGATTCATAGAGCTATCTCCTTTCCTAAGAATACCAGAACAGCAGCTTGCATAATCCCGAGATTTACTTAATTAAGGAGCATCCCCAGCACTGTTTTATTTGATCATCGTTCCCATCTCTTGCCTTCCTCTCCCTCTCAGCTTTACCACCGGTGCCTTTGATGAGCACGGCCCTAATAAGAAGCTTCATTCAACAAGAAAGCAGAGAGTGGGGAGGTAGGCACTGAGGTGTGGCTGGTAATTTAAAAACTGAACGGAGGAGAGAGTGAAAATACATCAGAGAGAGGTGAGAAGTTGAGATGGTCCTGTTTGCTGCCAGCAAAATAAGAAGTTGAAGTGAGGGCCCAGCTGCAGCGTGGGTGCTGTGCTATTGTATACATCTCCAGAGACAGAGGGATTTGCACAGTTGAGGAATATACCTACAGCTTAATGCCTCTGCTCGCTTCTGATGAGACTGATTTTCAGTATTTTGATACTTTGATGCTTGATACCTCAGAACCATACAACTTCAGTGTTTTGAAATATGCTTCTGCACTGAGATTCTGGAAGAATAATAGAGGAAAGGGTACATGTTATAATGTGTGCATTATATATACCTTTGACAGCGGAGGCACTGAAGATAACCTCCTGTAGGTTTCCTCGTTTCTGACCAAGGCAGCCTCTGAATCGGAAGCAAGCACAAGGGGAAATAGTGTGGGGAAATGTATCGCTGCCTTCCGGGTGACCTGGGTGTTTTACATCAGGAAGCAAGCAAGGAACGCCAGACTTCATCCAGTGCCGTGCTTGATTTATGATGATTTTGCAGCAGTGCGCAGGGACCCAGCCACGAATCAGAAACCCATTACGCTATCCAGCATGCAAACACATAATAAACAGACGAGACTTCAAACACCCCTCATTTAGCAGCAGGGATGTTTCAAAACTACTTTGCCTAGCAAGCTAGGATTTGTCGTGAAAAGCGGGGAGGATGAGATGAGAAAACGCCTTTCCCGGAATGATTCAGGGGGGCTGGAGTCAATGGCGGGGCAGGACAGGCCACCACAGAGGGTTTCCAGCATTAAATATGGCATTTCATCGTAAAGTGGGTGCCCATCTTTATACGCAGGTATGATAACCTGACATACAGATCCAAGTGACGAGAAGAAGTCATCGCTGAGGAGAAAAGGCAACACCAGGCCGGAAAAATAAAGTTATGAAACCAGCTGGGCTTGTGGCTGACAGCTACAAGTAACGAACGAGACGGTAGCTACTCGTAG